>NW_027282393.1:0-77363 GCF_046629955.1 Centroberyx affinis | reverse complement strand
ACTACCATTACCAAATATGTCAATATTAATAACTACTTCTGTTTAGTCATCCAGCTCTCAAAGCCATAGTATGTCTTATTAAAGTCTGTGACGTTATGAAAAAATGTTTTTCTAGATTGTGTTTTGCCATACTTAGCATTAGTGACACATGAGAACAAATATATTGTCATTTAGCAACTAAATCTGTTTAATCACAGAGTTCTTGTCTTATTATTTAATTCCCTGCTATTTAAAGAATTATGGCTTCTCTGCATTCTGTGCCTAACTGAGCCTCTCTACCTACCCGGGTAGAAACGCAGTGAATAAAAATGGAGTCAATAGATCATGGGGGATACTTAACTGCAGACAGCCGTGATTATGAGGTGCGGGGAATGTGCCACAAACTCACTCCGGGCCAATATGTATTGCTTACGCTTATAATAAATGTTATCTTTCTGAGGGAGAAAAAAGCTGTCAAGTTGATGAAAGACACAGATGAGCATCTATATGGCTGACCAACCATGCATAGATATGCACAAATGCAGTTTTCACTGTGGAAGCGAAGCAGAGGAGGAAAATATGCTGCTATATCACCCCCTTTCAATGAGCATGAGTAATTGTTTAAAGTTGTTTGGGTCTTGATTCTCTTGGTGTTAAAATGGAACAAAGCAGACGGGAGAAAATCGGATGAATTACCATTAAAAAGCAATAAAGGGGTTATTTTGCTGCGGTTTTTCTTGATGAACAAAGTCTAATGCCCACATTAACATAAGAATACTTTGTGAAAAACATGTATTCCTACAAGCTCTGTGATGAGCTGGCAACCTGTTTAGGGCGTTTCCCAATGCATGCTGGGATAGGCTGTATAGGATGAAGCGGGTATGGAAAATGAATAGATGAATGCATTCCTATAGGAGAGATGGGTAACTCGAGCATCTTGGCATCGCAAAAAAACATTAGATTAGACTTTTGCTTACCTAATACATAATGTATAATGTTTGTAATGCATTTGGGAATTAAGACAGTTTCCACCAAAAGTCCAAACTAAACATGTGCATCTGTTGTTTAAGTGCAACCTGACCCCTGTGGGCTTTATTATGCGTCTCCTGCAGGTATTCTATGCAAGATGGCCAACACTGTAACCGTGCCCAGCCAAGTCATGCAATCCTATTTTGTCCTTTAAATGTTATAATGACAGTGCTTAGACAACAACAAGACGTCCTCTGCCTCTCCCCCGCCCTATTATCTCGGCCTGGATCTTCGCTAGGGGTGTTAGAAGCAGTACTAGTTGTTTGTAATGAATATGTCTACTTTGCCCGGCGTATCGGGTGGCGGTGTTAACATGACGTAGAGACAACTCGAGATGGTCTGGAAACCGAAGCCTGTGTCGGAATATCGGCGTTGTCCTCCTCTCTCCTCACCTGGCTTAAAGGATCATTCATGTTGCCTCTCATGACTAATAGGAATTAGCCGGGGACTCACGGTCGCGAACATCACAGTGGAAAGAAGCGAGAGAGAGAGGGAGAGGGAGAGAGAGAGAGAGAGAGAGAGAGAGAGAGAGAGAGAGAGAGAGAGAGAGAGAGAGAGAGAGAGAGAGAGAGAGAGAGAGACCTCTTCTATATAGGTAAAATTCAATGAGAAGAGTTCAAATTGACTGTCTTGTTAATTCCCACTGTTCTCTGTGAACAGTGAACTCTTAATTAACTGATTTTACAGTATAGTCAGGTAAGCCGTCTTAGTTGATGAATAGCATCAATGGCTGCGTGGGAACCTAAAGGCTGACCTCAAAACAGATTGTATACTCTTTAGTCTCTGGAGCAATTGTATAGGAAAATGAGTTAGAGCCATGTTTGCATAAGCCAAAAAATAGATAGCCACTAGCTATACATGACTATAGTACACAATGTACTATATGGTTGCGTGACTATATGTTTACTAAGTCCTGAATCAGGGAAATGAACCTCTTTCTTCAAATGTTTACCTATTTGAACAATTATTTTCCAGTACAGCGCAGCAGTGTTCCCAGTGCCTGCACCAAAAGTTGATGGGAAAATCCTGGATTGGCCTCTAGTGAAGCAAGGGGCATGAGCTATATTCAAAATGCGAAAATACCTCTAAAGTGACAGCAGGTCATTTTTGTCAAAGAGGATTAGGCTATGGTCTGGTTTTGTACAAAGCATTTGACATAAAAACAGGTAGTCTAGGAGAAGATGCCGATGTTTTAAAGAAGCATAGTGTAAAATTAGGATGGAGACCGAGTCTAGGTCGGAGGTTGTTAGTGGGAAATGCTTGTGGCATGCCTCAGGGAGAGAGGAGTCACAGGTTTTGTTCTTTTCCAGGCATTGTAGTAGCAGCAGTGGCTTTTGGTTTTCTGCTCCATTCTAAATTTCTTTTTCAAGTTAATTTTAATCAAAGTTTTCCGTCCTCCAAATATCCAAAGAGGCCAAGTGTTACCACATCTCAACGAACGCCAAGTACATCTTATTAGGTAATGAAATTATGAGGCAAAACAATTACAAACCTCACTTTCTAGAGTCAAGGTTTCACTGGATAAAAGGTAACCAGTCCCGTAACCCCTTCTATTAGAGGTATTTATGTTAATTAGCGCAGTTTTTCAGTAATGATGACTGACTGCGGAGGTGGAGTGATATAACGGCCGATGAGTAACCTGGAATTAGATGAAACCGCTGAAACATAACAAGAGGAACGTGAAGCCATGCACTTAATTAAATTAACTCTGATCCTCGTTTACCTTGACCATAGCATGTTAATATTAAAGGATATATCATTAATTAACATAGGTCATATGCATAGTGTATTATTATGCCGCGGGGCGTGATAGGAGTCCCGTGATGATGAATTAAGACGGGGGGGTTTTCCTATCTCCCTAGGCAGCCAAGTGTGGAGTAGGAAAGGTGTGTGTGTGTGTCTGTAAGAGCCATATGGGCCATTAATGAAATTATAATGTGATTGGAAGAAAAAGGTTTATGGAGCACTTATACTTCGGTTGTATTTATTTAAACCAATGTCTTTGGCTTAGATATTTAATCTGTATTAAGTGAACTATGGAACTCCCTCACTGAGTATCTCAGGTTAGCAAAATCAATATCATCTTTTAAGTCACTTCTTAAAACCTATTTTTATGTAAAGGCCTTCTCTTAATGTTTTATTTTATTCTATTCCATTTTAAGTTTTTTTTAAGTCTTATATTTTTAAGTACTTTATCTTGTATGATGTTTTATTGACTTTTATCTCTGTCTTTATTGCTGTAAAGCACTTTGCAACTCGCTTTTGAAAAGTGCTATATAAATAAAGTTTATTATTATTATATTATTAAGTAATATTTATATAGGCAGAAGATCAAGAGGAAGATTGTTGTACACTTTACCAATGCAACACAAGATTTGAACTATTTTAAAGGACATTAGTGAACATAGTCTTTGAAAATACTTTTTAAAATCCAACCATGTGAAGGAAGTTCTGCTGCATCCACACATACAGTATCTAGCTGGGCTTGTGTGGCTTGTTCTGCCCTGTGAGGAAGCTACCAGCGCTGCAGCCAGGGACCGGCTGTCCTGCTCTGTGGTGCTCAGGCCCCAGGCCAGCCCTAGAGGAGCCCTGCTTCCAACACCAGGAGATAAATACATTGTTCCCCATAGGATTATTTCTGCCTGAATACCAAACACATACGAAATGGTCTCTAACTCTGGGATGAAAGTAACTTTTAAGCATAGTTATAGCTTGAAAATGTAGCGCTCCTACAATGAAAACAATTTGGACTTTGAACAGAGCGATGTATTGTGCTAAATTAAGGGAAAATCCCACTTTATTCCCATAACTATTGGTGAAGGACTTTGCATTCCTTGGGCCCATTTTGTTGTCTGGTGGTTCTCTTATGTTATTCCCACAGCTATCTAAAACATCAGGTTTTGGTGTCAGTCCCTAAGAATGACAGAGCAAGGGCTTCTTTCTAGACTTTGCACCAATGTTCAACGATCATACAGGGAGAAATCCATCACAGAAGAGGAAGAGATACCAATTTCTCCACCGACAGCAGCCTCAGTAGACCAGAATGTGATGCAGCCACAAGACATGTGTTTTGAGAAAGGGGCAAAAGTTGTTCTGAGAAACATAGGAAACCACTAACTGAAGTAGAAGAGGCAGGTTGAGGGAAAGTGGGAACAGCAAAAAAGTAAATTGCAACACTTCATCACAAAATAACTCCTGGAACGTATTGAACATCACAAATTGATGATATCTAACGGTGTAAGAATTGCCGAAGGTGGATTTTTTGTGCAAGTGTTATTAATATGATAGTTAACTGATTAAGCATAATTTTTCATTCAGATATATTAATACTTTGGGCCCTTGTATATGGGAATGCAGTGTTTGTTTATTAGTTGCTAATGTTTTTAGGCCATGCTCATTCATTTATGACAAAAGGGGGTTTTGTTTAAATGCCTAAAGTACCGTTAAGAAGTGCAGAGAAGATCGAAGAAGAAGAAAAGAGAGCTCCTGTCATCGCCGAAGAGTCCAGAGACCAACAGCTGGATCATCAACATTAATCTTTTAATATTTCATGACTAATCTGTGAAATATTGATGGGATGAGTTCATAAGTAATGGCCTCCCCGCCATCCTCCTGACGTGTAAATATGTGAGGCTGACTGCAAAAGTCAGCAAAACACAAGCATTTCTCTTCACTTTCTCCGTATTTTATGGCTTCTGCAGCGCATATAGTTTAAGAATAGCATTGTTATTTCCCATGGAATAGACCGTCTGTTTGAAAGAAAGCCTCAATACGGGTGCAACAATTTATAGACGCCGAAAGTCTAGTAATTAACCGGAAAACTTTGTGTTTGAAGCTTAATGATGCATTGATGCATCACCCGAACACAATCTCTTTCTTGATATTTCTGTTTATTCCCGTCTAAAAGCAGCCTCCTCCAATCATTCCCTTACCCGGGTAATCTCAGAGAAGAGGATAACACGTCCCGATGGAACCACTTTTCCTTGCCTTCTCCTTAATTTGAATTGAAAGGGGGGGAACGCGCGTTGCCTCTGTATTTGCACCGGTCCTGCGTTGCGAGTATTTGCATTTTTGTAACAACAAAGCCCGTCGATGTCGGATCACTCATCGCAGGATGTTGTTTGCCGATGTAATGAACATGCCTCTGAAGTTCTGAAATAAGAATCAAATTCCCATACAGGGAGAATCTAATTTAACTCATGGAGAGCTGTTGTGTGTTGTGTGTGTAGGTTGTTAGCCTGCCCTCAAAGGGCGCGCGTGTCAGCCAACCTGATTTTGTTTGTTCGCCTTCCGCTGTGCGATGGATTTGATAATGGACTGGGGAGGGGGGGGGGGGAGAGAGAGATGCTTCCTCTCTGTTCTGTAAGAAATACAACTAGCATGAACACAAGGCTGAAGAGAAAATGTTAAATGTGATCAACGGCAATGCGTCAATGAGATGTTGATGAATGCTTGAGGGTGGTTTCAAGATTTCACATGGGTTCACGCTGCAAAAAATCTCCATATTTCAGTCATTCAGTCTATTATTGAGTCCTAAAACCATAATTTTCTTAAAATAAGTGAAAAAAGCTGCCAATGGGGTTAGATCATTTCACTTGTGTCCAATGTTTCAAGAATTTTGTAGAATCAAGTGTCATTTTCCTGATAGCGGTCCAGTGATCTGCCTTATTCTGACTGGTTTCAACAGACTGACACTCATTTCTGGAAAACTCCTGAAACAAGTGAAGCTGCATTGGAAACAAGTGGAGTTGTTTTAAGAAAAATAAGATGTGAAGGCTGAATATGAGACTAAATGACTTGTTAAGATGGATGTTTTTTGCAGTACAGATCTGTCTCATGGCATTTCTTTCTCCCCCTGTCACTCTTCGGATACCCCAAAGGGGAATTCTCTTTTTACTTGCCCCTTCCACAGGGAGGGGCAAATACAATACAATAAATATTATACAATACTATAAATACTGTACAATAGCGCCTGGGAGTTGGTAGGGATTCAGTGTCTTGCTCAAGGACACTTCAGCAGGGCGGATGCTTGCTGTCACAGGGGATTAAATGCAGGCATTCCAGTTGAAGGAAGATCTCCCTATACTCACTACACCACCCTGCTGCCAAATATTATGGAAAACGATGATGGGAACGTCAACCTAAATTCCTGCTAATATGGCTTCCCGGGAATATGATTGCCTCAAATCTCTCAAACGGAGACAGAAAATATGATTGCCTCAAATCTCTCAAACGGAGACAGAATGTAGACACTTAAGATCTCGGGGAACACGGTCGGTCTGTAAGACGCTCTGCATCAAATCCAATTACCACTTTGAAAAGGTAATGGGAGGGAATAGAGATAGAGTGAGAGAGATGAGGAAAGGGAATGGAGGGATTGGTAGAGAACGAGCGGCGGAGTCACTCCGGGGGTTGCCGGTATCTCTTTCAAACAGATAAGTTCCCTTGTTCTTACAGCTGCGAGGGTTCCCTCTCAACAAAGTCATCACTAGCGATCGAGTGTGTGTGTGTGTGTGTGTGTGTGTGTGTGTGTGTGTGTGGAGCAAGTTGGGCCTCTCACTTGCATGTTTATCACCAGTGAAATTCAATTAGGTTTATGCTTCGTTTGTGTTTTTGATGTCAGATAAATAGCAATAGCAGGGCTAGCTGTGGTGGAGGATTGTTTGTTTGTATGTGTGTGTGTGTGTGTGTGTGTGTGTGTCCTGCTAGCTCTATGATCCCATGGGTGGCTAAACCCCAGTTTCTAAACCAGACCCCCCCCCCCCCATGGCTCATGCAAACAGGCCTCGTGAAATGAGAAATGAGGAAGATGATTTTTTTTTTTTTTTGAAGCCACACCTCCTACTATCAAATTTGCTGCTCAGCTGGCATCACAGGCATCAGTTTCTTATTTACAAAAAGGAAGCGTATTATTCGCTCCCGGGTGTGACCGCATCCCTTAAAATGAGTTTCCCCCCCCTCCCCCCCTCATTCTGTCAGTCAGATCGCTCCACTCATCTGGCTGGGTAATTTCAATTACGGCTTCCCAAACATCTTGCTTGTGTTGTCGCGATTGAAGATGCCAGGTGCACATGTCGATAGCGTTGGCGCTCCCAAACTCCAGAGGTACACATGCTTACAGCGAATGTTAAAAAGCGGCGTACATCATTAAAACGTGTCGGGCCGCTTTCAATTTCAAAATCGCTCCGCGGAAGTGAGCTCATGATCAATCCATCGGTGTTACGCGACATATCGGCTGATGTTTCAACCTCTGCTTCTCCATTGAAATACTAATAACACCCCGGTAATCACACCTAATAAATCGAAATAATAATCTCAAATGACCGGCTGATTGCCCCGGCTCCATTTTTTTTCTCATCCCCCCCCCCCCCCCCTACAGATGTGTGATGGATAGAGAGGCGGCGCGTGGGTTTTTTTTTATTTATTTATTTTTTTTTCCTTGAGCGCGCCTTACACTTTAACTCAGCCTCTTTATCTCAATAATGGAGATAGCTCCCCAGAAATCACACGGCATAAATAAAAAAGGGGGGAAGTCCCAAAGCCGCGGGAAAATATATTACATTACTTATACCCTGCAGTTTATAAGTATATAATGCTGCGATCTGCTCCCCAGACAAGAGTCTCCACTACTGTACTGTACCCCAGCAGCTCTTAATAAGCCTGTCTGAGCCAATCCCGATAAAGACTTATCCCCCCCCCCCCCCCGTTTATTCCCTCAGCAGCGGCAAAAGGAAAAACGCTATAAACTACAAGCAAATGCACCAATTGCGTTGGGAAAGTGATAAATATTTCAGTGGCGCGGAGAACATATTTAAACTACGCTCAAGACCCTCTTGTGAGATTATGATCCTCCTCGCGCCTTTTAGAGATAATCAATGACTCTTGTTATCCCTCCCGCTACAGCCTTCTTTGGGTGTTGAGCGGTATAAAATGAAGTGCAAAGCGTGTATGTGTGTGTGTGTGTGTGTGTGTGTAATGAATGCCCGAGATGTGGCACGCCGTGAACACCATTAATCTACATGTTCTTGGAAATATAACCAATTGTCAAACAGGCGCTCACAGACATTCCATCACCTATCCAATTGGCTTTTACCGAGCTCTACAATTCATTTGCGGTGTAATGCGCCCAATAAAAATGTATTCTGACTGCTCTATTGATTGTGAAATAGCTTAATCTTGGCTGGAGACACAAAAAGATGTATACCACCCATTTTCCCCCTGAGAACTGCATTCTCATATGACTTATTGCTGCTCACACATGTGCATTGTTTCCCACCCGTGTTGTGTTTTTTATGTCCTGTACTGTTTTGACATTATAGAGTATGGTATGGTGTAGTGTTGGACATAATAAATGCAAACTATTAGATATTTTGTGAGATGTTATGTCCTGAAACAAGGATGTGACAAAGGTGAAGGAAATCTCGTTTGCTGTATTCTTCTTTTTCAATAATTATGTGCATTTTTTTTAACCTACTGTACATGGAGAAACAAATCAGATAGTGTAATTTAATTTGTAAAAATCAGAAAAGTGTTCTAAACTGACCTGATGATAATTGTGTGATTTTTCTGAGCTGTATATCACATATGGAGCCCAATAGGCTAAAACAAACTATTCAAAAATATTCACATATATGCTATTTGATTGGAGGCTAATGTGCAGGTGTGAGGTCACATGGTCATGACCTTTTCATTCTAACATGTGAACAGACTCTTCAGCTGGTCTGACCTCCTATAGTCGTATAACTGGTATTCAAACAGAGAGAGAGAGATTCTCACTCTTCTCTTGCTCTGCCTTCTGTTCTCTCTCTCTGAGTCTCTCCCTTCGCTTCAAGCTCCCTTCGCTTCATTCACTCCCCACCCCTCCCACCCCTCCCACCCCTCCCTCCCTCTCTCTCGGTGTCACTCTCACTACAGTACGTGTGTATCATTAGCTGCTTTTCTCCATTATCTGCAGCCATCTAGTCTAGTGTCGGCTTTGTGCCCTAGAAATTATGCTGCCTCTCTGCCAGCCTCCATTCCTTCACAGTGCAGATACAGTAGCGCTGGGTTGAATGGCAAGTCTGTGAGATTTTAAAGCTTGCTTGATACTTCAAATGCAACAATGGTGAGTTATTGTCCAGATATGATTTATATAGGACAAAGGGGTTTTCAAGGGTGTAAAGATGGAAGGATGAGGCAAAAAAAAAAAAATCTGGAAATATCATGTTAAACTTTTTTCCAACACAAAGAATGCCTGTCTTTGTGTGCATTGCGAAAGGCGGGAGAGAACGAGACAAGTCAGTCAAACAAAACCTGACAGACTGAGAGAGCGCAACGTGACAGCGAACGCAACATTTCATCCATTGATATTTGTGCTGTTCTCTCCCCAGCCGGGACAGACAGCGGGTAATAACTGGGAACACCTGGGCAGCCTCCAGGCTCTACAGCCCCCGGGCCCCCGGGGCGGTTCACCTGGGACGGGGAGGGGGATGGGGAGGGGGAGGGGGGAGGGGTGCGTCGCAGCTTCCCTAACCCGCTCCAGAGCCGCCTGGAGCAGGCAGATTATCACCCGTCGCCCAGGAGGGACGTGAGGCCTGGCCTTCTGTCAAACTCTTTTACATTAATCATCAGGGGTGAGAGTGAGAGAGCGGTGTGAGCGGAGATACGTATCACCGGTGGGCCGCAAAACCCTCCGACAGTATCTCCCAAAACTTTTCCAAAGTTACCAAAAAAAAAAGGTCAATTTTCCTGTTCATGCACATATGTTTTTGACTTTTGACTTGCATATGTTTTCAGTGGTTTGGCTTGGTCATAAATCTATAACTAGACCGTTCTGGAGACAATGACTTCTGTCAACAAGGGTGGAAGTAACTAATTACATTCACTCACATTGCTATAATTGAGTGTCTTTTTTGTGTACTTGTACTTTTTTGAGTATTTTTTTAAGTCAGTACTTAAGTATGTTTTTACTGAAGAGTTGTACTTAGCTACATTTTAAATCAGATCCATTGCAGAGGACAGATTTTCTCCACAAACATCAGAAACTGGAACAACATAAACTCACAAATTGTGGAGCCATTCACAATGAGAAAAGTAATCTGGCTTTACTTTGTTTGTGCACTTTATTTTGTAATTTCCACATTTTCCTATTTAAATAATCTAGTTTGTCCTCTCGTTATGTTAGAATCACATGGAAAAAAATCACAGCTAACAATGTTCTCTTTTCTAAAAAGTAACTACAACTTCTACTCTGAGTACATTTTAAATAAGCTACTTTTACTTTGATAGATTTTTAGTACTTAAGTAAAATATCAGCCAAGTATCAGTACTTCTACATGAGTAGGACATTCTCGTACTCTTCCCACCACTGTCTGTCAAAAACAATATAGGAATATAGCAGAGATATATGTTTCTGAAGGACATTGATACACATGACATACAACTTGAAGGCAAATAGATATGAGAGTGTGCTTCTTTAGGGTAAATCACACTGGCACATGCACACACACACACATTCTGGCATGCAGGAACACAGTCACATGTGTGCAAGCATGTATACACACATTCTGGCATGCACACAAACACATGCATGCACAGACCTTAATATCCTATAGCCGACATTCAATCACTTTCTCTTGTCAACTTCCTCGTGTTACATGTGAATATTTGAGACACCTTTAAGAAAAAAATGTAGCGTGCGGGCTCTTTGGAATTTAACAGAGAAATGTGGAGAAGTGAAAGTGTCTTTGGGAAGAACGGAGCCCGGCGCTTGTCGTGTGTGTGGCGGAGATGCGGGGGGAATAGGAGTTGACAGGGGAGATGCATTCTTCTTTAACACCAAAGATAAAAAAAAAAAAAAAAAAAGATCAATAGCACTTTGCAGCCCGCCGTACCTTCGCTTTTAGCGTTTCATACTTCTTTGAGCTTCACTTTTGACACACTTACTCAGGTGTCTGTGCGGGGAGAGAGGGGGGGAACAAAAATCAAAACTGTGTACGACTGTCTAGATCAAACAGGCAAGGAGTGGGTAGATTTAAGAAAAGCAATTTTAATCAATGAATAAAAAATGATGCTGAATGAAAAAAACAGTAATATAGTAGCCAATCAGCAGCAATCACAGCCCCAGTTAATCACTGCAGTCAATAGTCAATATTTTCCAAAATGAAAGGAGAAGAAAATCTAAATGAGCACACATTTGGGCATAACACGTGCGCACAAAAAAAAACCCCACTACACCGACTTGTTTGCCCGTATTGACACAAGGCATTCAGGGCCAAATGAAAAACTAATTAAATGAAAATATGCGCTAAGCTCGGCGGTGTATGGGCTTCTACTGTACACACAGGGCTCTGTCAGACATTTGTAACCTAATTCTGTTATGTTTCAATTACCAGACGCGGCTTTGGAGTCCACGGCAAGGTTAAGCAAACATGACGTCGTATATGCTTAGGCTGTAGGTGCACAGATTTCCAGCCTAAACGCTCCTATCTGCCTGTTTAATGAAGTTAAAGCCCAGACTTATGGTAAATACGAGCTCGGGCTTGTTTATGAGCGAGCTGGTAATTCGGGAGGTTGCGGCCCCTCCGTTTTTTTAAGGTCACCCAGAAGTCATTCGCGCTGAAAGTCGACTTCATTACGTTTTTTTTTTTTGTTTTTTTTTTTCTTTCACGCCCCGCACATCACTGGCCGCCCGCCTGATTATCAGAGTTCAGAACGCCAGCTTCGCTCAAACGTTCCCTAGAATAAACACCGTCCGCTAAGGGGGGAACTCATTTATTATTCGGCGAATATTCAGCGAGTGTAAGAATACGAGTAATTAGGTTTACGCCTAAGTCGGCTATCATCGCTTGTGTTGAATTAAGTCGCGAAGAAGTGAATTAAAAGCCGGAGACTAATCATATAGGCCTATGTGATAACATTTTATAATAAACAGCTATACCTTGAATAAAGATGAACACTGGCAGCTTATGGAGATGGGAAACATTGTAAAGTCGCCTCTCTCACCCCACAGCTATTCTTTGTTAATAGTGCCGTCTTTTCTAAATAATTCATCTTGCGGGTGGAGCAACGATATGGAAACAAAAAAAAGTGGAACATTTGTTAGTTTGTCCGGCGAAACTCTGCTCAGGTGTCTCAAAATCAAATGCATATGGGGCGAAAACAATCTTAAAACAATTCTTGAAAGATTGTTATTGAATAATTGATGAGATATCTGGCAGAGGGTACTGTGTGTTTACATGAGCCCCTCCCTCTGTGTTTGCATAACTTTCACAACCTTTTAGCAGGAAACGGGAAATGAGGGGACCACCAACGTTCCGTCGCATGGAACTTGCGGGAAGGGGGAAGGGTGGATGTCAGAGATAAAGAACCAGCTACCTGACATGACATGCTCTGTGCGGTAACTCCGCTTATCTGGGCTGCTCTGGCGTTCGAAACAATCTCACCAATTAGCGGCACAACATGTGTAAGAGAAACAGGATTAGTCTGTCCGTCTCTGATGTCCCTTTTACTGTCAGTCAGTCTCAAACGCATTGTGCTTTGCCTTTGACTCCAACAATGATGAGCCATTAGCCAGCTGGACCCATAGCTAGCCGCCTCTTCTCTAGCACAGAGATGGAATGAATAGAAGAGACATCCAAATGGTAATTAGCTAGAAAGCATCCAAGTGACAGTTGCATTGAATATTCCAACTTTCTGAGTGTCCATGCTTATTTTTATTATCAGAATTAACAGAATTCCCTTGTTACATTTTAAGCATACCAAAGGAGTTTACCTCTATATACCACAAAGTGTCCATTCTGTCAATTCTAATTCTTTGCTCTCAGCTCTCCTTCCACTCCCGAGCTTGTGTTTCCCCCCGTTCCCGAGCTAGAGAGGGGTGGAGGGGGGGGGAGGGTGAGGGTGGGGGTGGGGGTGGAGGTGGAGATAAATGTGATTTAAATTAATAGCCGCTACTAAATAACTCCTCGGCTGGTAAACGATGCATTCATCAGATACAGACAGCCAATATCCTGTGATTCATGGCGCTCCTTACCACATGAAGGGTGCCAACAAAAATTGTTATTACTTTTTAATAAAGTGTACCAGTCACTAATCCTCTCATTTATCAGGGGAAGGCGGTGGATGTGGAGCTAGCCGGTGTGAAGCGGCGTGGCCCGGCTGCTCTGATGAAGAGGAATGGGAATAGCAATGTGGAATAGAGATGTAGTTCATTGTAGGAGTGCTACTTTATAATGCATCTTTCATTGCTGCTGCACTGGAGTTGCGTTGGACACATTACATGTTGTTTGCATCCGCTTTCAGAAGGCAGAATGGTCAGATGACAATTGCAGATTTGCTGAATACAAATACTTTGCCAAATATTGCAAATGAAAAAAATTGTCTCGGTGACATTGGTGCAAGGTGTGTGACACTCATATATATCATACATAACATATATGTATAGCATATGTATCATACAGTGTTTGATTCGCCTATATAAAAGTGAGAAATCTATAGGAGGCTACATGATAAAGGAAGACCCTCATAGATTATGGTACACCATATAAACACAATGCTAATCACCCACAGTCCAATAACAGGGGTCAGTTGAACACTCTTACCCTTCTTTGACATTTCAGGTAGGTTGTAGCAACCTCAAATTATAATGAGGAATAATGAGGAATTTTGTAAGCTACAATCAGCGTGAATTGGATTCTCATTTTTCCAAAGTACAAAGTCTGAATAAAGCGATTACTTTGAATTACACTGACAACAAAATGGCTCACTGCTCAATGATTTTTGGGACTGTTGTTATGACATGGGTAATGCAAGCATTGTTCAGACAGATGCGATTGATTGGTTCATTGCAAGTGATTCATTAGGAATGGGCGACCTGATTGAAATTATATCCGATCCAATGCAGCACCTGAATCGCTAACTTAGTCACATAGTTTGAGTGTTTACCAGAGAACATGTTTGAGAATTTGCAAGTATGTATGTATGTATGAACATTTGATTTCATTGTGTTTAAAGGGTAATTCTGGTTATTTTCAACCTGGGCCTTATTTTCCTCGTTTTTTTCCATCATGACGATTGATTGTGTTCAAAATCTTGTCACTTCCTTCACTATAGAGCTTTGCGTAGCTTCAGTTAGCCAGGAGCGCTGCTGTCCAATACACATTCAAGGGCCAAAGCAAGATCCAAAAAAACACATCTTTAAGTCAGTCACTCAATAAACCATCTCCTCCCTATTAAATGGCAGGGGAAAGACTGGTGTGTTGCAATGGAGAATTACTGATAAATTCCTATGAGTATAATACACTATTTTAAATTCTAGAGTAGGTGCATAACAAATATACTGTATATTTTCAATGTGTCCAACCCATTCACTATAAGATGTAACTTTTCTGTCTATTTCATCGCACTACTTGAATCACGGTGTCACACTTGCAAAGCAGCTTCCCCGGACTATGTGCATTGTATACGCGGCACAACGTGAAAGCACCACCCAGCCTCCCCAGGATAAAGCCATCACTGTGAGGTACAGTGATTAAAGACTGTGTCTCGACCTTGTATCCTTGACTGAGATAAACCCTCCAAAATTCCTAAAACAAACAAGCCGCAGGTCCCTTAATTTAGCCTTCCGGCAGAAACACTCGGCCTGTTGAGGCGGCCGCTGATGATTCCCCTTGTGTACGGGCCAATGTTAAGCCTCGAGAACAGGTAACAGTCAATCCATTAACCTTAGCTTTTAGCGGCTGCTCCATGTCACTGCCTCTGAGTCTTGCACACACATACAAATGTGTGCAAAAACACACACACACACACACACATATAGAGGCAAACTGCACACACATATTCTCAACCGCTCGTGTGTTTCAAATATGTGTGTCCATGCACACACACACACACATCATCCCCCGCCTTGATACATTTTTCTTAATAGTTGCTAGGCAAAGACTTGAAAAGGTCAGTGCAGCTCCTCTTGACATTGACTCTGCCATTGTAATAATAAGCTCTTTTCCCTTTCTTTCCTCCAACATCAACAATACCCCATCACAGAGCCCGAAGCCATCCATCCACCTCCCATATACCGGCTGGCTCCACACACACACACACACACACACACACACACACGCACACATGCAAACTTATAGAAATATAGACCCATACGTATAAGCATGCAAACAGGCGCACCAGAGCGAGCAAACATTGGTGGAAACGCAAGCACAAAAAAAGACATATGGATGTAGACGCACGCACGCACACACACACACACACACTCACACCCACCCATCACCCCCCTCCCCCCGCCTAAGTGGGTGTCAGCAGCCATCTTCAGCTAGGTAATATGAAAGGGCTTCCAAAGGCAGGGGTCATGTTAAATTGTAACGCAAATGTTATTCCTCAATTATCCTTCTGGGGGAAATGTCAACCGCTTCAGGGGGAATCAAACCGGGCCGAAAGACTGTGTGTGCGTGTGTGTGTGTGTGTCTGTGTGTGTGTGTGCTGCCTCAGGCCAAAGAGTCAAGCAAGTATTCACACTTCTAGTGCCCACTCCCGCCTCCTTGCCCCCGCTCCCCCACACATGTACATGCACGCGTATGCACACACACACACACATGCACAGACACTCCATTGCTTTCTAATTACAGACTGTGATTGCAAACCTTGTTGAGCCTTTGTAACCAAGACAGAAATTCAGAATTCCCACCTAAACATTTCATTAAGTCAAACACCCAGTACAAGGACATAAGAAATATTAGGGGTGGTGTTTACTCTGTCATGTTGAAAACTGCTTTGAAACAGATATTATTAGAGTTACGGTTAACAAAGCAGTGGTAGTTTCATCGGTCATCTCCATACCTTTCCTATGAGCCATCCATTTAAATGCTATATGGTTAATATATGGTTAATATAGTTTATTACTAGCCTAGGAGGAGTGTAAGTAATGTCGTTAAATAATAAAATTGTATTAAAACTGCTGTAGTAACATAGTTAGTACTATATGTTTCGGCCTGGTTTTCACTGCTGTGTTCAAATACGTACACAAGCAGCAGTGAGAACCAGACCGGTATTTCTTTCTTATTAGTTATTTCCAGAAGAATCCCCCATCCCATGGATTCTTGTGATGGCTGCCCAGTCGGGACCCGGGGAGTTTCTCAAGTGAATTTAATGAAAAACTCTGCTTTGATTGGCAGCTGAATGCCTAAGCTAACAAAGACTCGCCTCAATGAGGGGTCAGAAGTGAAAATAGCATTGGCCTTTGCCAGCGGCCTCCCCTGCCTGGCTCACTGGATATTACAAGTTACCAAATTTATATTTGCAATAACAAATTGACTCCAATTGGTCTAAGTGGGGATCAGGACCTGGCTGGAAATGTGCGGTGCCGCGAGGAAATCGGTTTGTGGACCTTTGCCGAGAGACAAGGGGTCGCCCGCTGTCGCCCGGGGGGACACGAGGAGAGAGGAGAGTACACAGAGGGAAGACAGAGTGCACGTACATACACACTCATGCACATAGATAAGCGTTCACACTCACACACAACATGGATACTTTACTTCTGTCTGTGCCTGTGACTTATACAGAACTAAATCCAAAATCCCTAAATCTTTCAATCTAATATTTGCCCGGCACAGATTTTGTTATTAAGGCATCAAAGTAAAGACATCGAGTCCCGTTCACTTTCTCCATCCAGTGACCAAATAGATGTGATATTACAGGCGTTCAGTGTCTCCTCTTAATACAAAGCTATTGCTCAATGGGCACTGGATATCCCCACAAAGAAACCTAATCAAAACGCCTTGAAAAGGACTCAAGAATCATAATTGGAAGACTGGTGCTCCTTATAACACGGCCTTTGTAACTAATAGCTGTATAATAGTAATTATGATCACCCTACTAGCTCCGACTAGACTTCTGTCAGGGCCCGATTGTTCTGAGCGCTATCCCGTCCTCTCGCTCTCTTTTATTCCGTCTTTCACATCATTTCTCTTATCGCACCCCCCCCCCCCCCCCTCTATTGTAAGCACCGTCGGTCCGTCCCCATGGCGACGGCCGATGCTATCGCGTTATCGATGTAATAAAACTAAAGTGCCGGGCAGGAAATTGAAAGTGTATTCGTACAGGAAATAACAGTGCTCCGTCATAATCTGCAGTCGAAAACATGTGTTCATCCACGTATTGTCTGCTTATCTGATCCGGGAGGAAGCGTTGTGGTCAGCCATCTTTTTTTTTTTTCCTCCTTTCCTCTTCTATTGTTTTTCTTCCTTTTCTTGCCCGCACGTTATGGCCAATCAAGGCTTTGTATTGTTACAATGTTGTCATCTATCCTACTGTAGCCTCCTCTTTCCTTACAGTTGTAACAGATTGAATTGAATAGGCGTAACACAATTCTTCATGTCTCTCCAATGACAGCTTGTTAGACCGGTTTTGTGCCTTCTGACAGCGTAAAAGTAAACAGAATTTGAATTTTCCAAACAATTGTTGTCTTGAGGTGGAGTTGTAATGTAGAGCATCGACGCGGTAAAAAGTGAGACTTTTATAATTGCTGGATCTCTGTGGTAGAAACTCACTAATTTATTATGTTCTGAAAATGATTTCAAATCAAAACCACAAACTAAAACCTTGCAGCAGATGCAAAAAATCTCTCTTTATTCAGCTGAACCAATTGCAAGACTCCTGAGCCTAGAACACAACAGGGACTCTTACAAACATGACAACTGAAAATCCTCACATTCCACAAATTCTGTCTGTCTGGCAATTCCACACGGAAATAACAACGGTGTTATGATCAGTGGAATAAAAAGAGAATACATTTCATGTTTCGGTGATAACCTCTTGTTAATGGTCTTCTCTCCTCCTACCGGAGACAGAAGCAGCCTCTCAAGACATGTTCCTCATCTCCCCCTTTTTTCCTCCTTGTGACTGGCGTCACTAATTTAGCAGCATGCCTGCCACTCAGGATGCACTCGCTCTGAAATGTGGGGAGAGAGAGAGAGAGAGAGAGAGAGAGAGAGAGAGAGAGAGAGAGAGAGAGAGAGAGAGAGAGAGAGAGAGGTGTAGCTGACACAAGGCCGCCCTCTGTCTGAAGTAACAGAAAACGCCCTCCACTGTACATGTACAATTTGGATTGCTTTCAGCCAGTGTGTGTGTGTGTGTGTGTGTGTGTGTGCCTCACTACTCTCTAATAACATTAACAATTTGAGTGAGTGGGTGGGCTGCCATATTACAATGGCACAGAAGGGGACGCTGAGGTGATGAGCGTATAATCACTAATATAATTCACTAATGAAGATAAAGTTAATCAGGGACCGGGAAACAACGCAAGAGGATGGCTTGACATTCATGATGTGCAACATATTCTAATGAGCGTGGGCCAGGCGGTGACTCAAATCAATGCTATCAAAGAGAAAAAGAAAAGTTAAAACACATGATAAAGTTGGGAGCAGAAAGGAAGAAAGAAAGAGGAAAAGAGAATGCTCATGAACCAGTGCTTCTCAACCTTGGGTCCGGAGCCCACCAAGAGGTCCTTGAGGGCGTTCCAGCGGTCCCCAGCAAATTGATGAATTGTTAAACTTCAGCATTATTTCATTTACAAGAAGTTCACACAATTAGAAAATGTAGAAGAATGACTGTTTTGATCATAGTTTCTCTGTTATCTCTCTACCTACAATAAAGATAGTCATGGGATTCTGGACAAAATGATATATAACAATAAAGATATTCTCAGATTTGGGTCCAAGAGACAAAATCTCATCAAATGCGACTTTGTGGCCCTAATGTAGACTAAATTAGGGTCCTTGATATGAAAAAGATTGAGAATCACTGTCATGAAGCATGACAAACAGGCAGTTACTGACAATTTCAAAATCACACACACTGCGCTTTGCTGTTTTTCACACATATGGCAGAGTCTTCTATTAGATGAGGCACTTTCCCCTCTATCCTTTTCTCTCACTGCAGCGACATGTTGGACCTTCTAATTGGCTGGGTGGGGGGGGGGGAATCTAAAGTAAAGGGGCTAAAGTGACATGGAAACATAGCAAAAAGTCTCATTTGCATTAAATTCATTACAGGCCCCTCTCTGAGCTATATTTAAACTAGGATTGGCTTTAATAGCATATATGAACTCTCTCTCTCTCTCTGTCTCTCTCTCTCTCTCACACACACACACACTCTCTCTAATTCTCTTTCACACCCCCTCTCTCTCTCATACACTCCCTCTCTCTCAGAAGTGTGTGTGTCAGCCCAAAGGCGCGGCTCTACCCCCTCTTAGTTCTAATTGATGTAAATGGAGAGAGTGGCGAAGGCCTGGCGAGGGCTGACCTTGTTATATCGGGGGCGGCTCACCCCAATTAATCACAAGATCCTCGGCCCAGATGCTTCAAGCTAATAAACAGCGCGCGGAATCAAGAAAAAAAACGTCCCCGCAGTCGTACGCCGGCGCTACTCGGACGATTGCGCCGCTCCCGCCGGAGATTAAAGCCCACCGTGAATAGAGAGAGAGACAGAGAGAGAGAGAGAGAGAGAGGGAGGACGAGTCGCACTTCTAATAGTCAGAAACCGTACGAGACAGATGAGAGGCCCGACTCTTCCGCTCCTTTTTTTTTTACTGACCGTTGAAGCATTTTTTTTTTTTTTTTTTTTACTGCAAATTGCATGTCAAATTACCCTTGAAGTGAAACACCCCTAATGATCTATTAAATTCACTCTTCTCTTGTGTAAATAGTCATTTCCCATTCATTTCGTACCCCCATAATACTTAGTGGGGGATTTTAGGGATTATGGGCACTAAATTATTTCACACATTTTAAAAGGATTATTTTAACAATGCGGGACATGTCAAGTCTACTTGACGACGTACAATGGCCTCTCTGTGATTTTACCATTTGAAAACGCTACTAAATCGCAGACAATTGAACGTGGTGAATAGAGCGCACGATATTATGGATTACAGTGTGTTCATATCATAATTACATTCAATATGGCATGTCCCTGTGGTGGCGCTCAAAAGGGAGATGACAATGTGACATTAGGGTGTGAAACGTATACATATCCCTCCATGTATAGAATGCATCTTACAGTAATGAGGAATTGCAGCTCATATCGGTGCTTTTTGTAGGTATAGGAATTTCTTAAAATGCATTTTATTTTGAAAATCCTATCCATTATCAGACAACATGTAACTTTCTTTGTTCCTACACTACTACAATCTAATAAAAACAAATACACATCATGAAAAATAATCTTTAAAAGGTCATTTATATGTGGCTAACCTTTATGGTGCAGTTTGCGTATGGCTGGTATTTGTTTCTAGAGTCTCTCCATTTATCACTGGAATTGATTGCACTGTCTGAGTGAGTGGGCCCCGATGGCTTCCACAGCTGATGATGTTGATGGCCCATTCATAACTAGTACAGTAGGAGCCTCATTCTGGCTCGTACTGGGGTTCCCTTGGCTCAAATTATGGGGACGAGGGAGAGAGAGAGAGAGAGAGAGAGAGAGAGAGAGAGAGAGAGAGAGAGAGAGAGAGAAAGAGAGATTAAGGTAGAGAGAGACAAAAGAAAACAAGAGAGAGCACAGAGTAAGAGACAGAGGGCATGGAGTTGGTAAGAGAGAGGATGGGAAGTGAGAGCAAGAGAGAGAGAGGTCCTAGCCAACATCCCAGGATGCACCAGCTGTTGCTGTAACTCCACCCTGCAGCGCCCCCCTTCTCTCGCTTTCTCTCTCTCTCTCCCTCCCGATATTCACTCTCCCTTCTTTATCTCTCCCTCCATCAGTCTCTTTCTCAGTCTTCATCTCTCTGTCCATCTCCTCGCTTTCTCTCTTATATGATTATATTTCCTTAGATTCTCTCTCTCTCTGTCTCTCTCACTCTATCCTGTTATTTCAATTCTGTTCAATCAATTTGCTTTTTTTGGCATGAATGTTGAACATGATGAACACTACTGCCAAACTATCTAATTACAAATGAGAATACCAAAAACAAACAACTAGTTCAGAACAATAAACATGTTTTCCACTTGTATGATTCTGCAGAAGTGTGTGTATGTGTTTTGTGTGTATGTGTTTTGTGTGTGTGTGTGTGTGTGTGTGTGAGTGAAAGATCTGTGTTGCTGTGCATTTATTGCACAGTTTCAGTATTTCTATGGGGAGAAGAAAAGAACAAAACTTGAAGGCAATGCTAAGCAATTCTCCAACTTGTAAAACAATAATAATAAAAAAATAAACAATAAAAATAAAAAAAAACAATAAAAAAAATAAAAGCATTAGAACAGTGCAGGACAAGTGCTATGAATTATTCATTTGCTATCAATTCAAATTCAAAAGAATTTGTTAGCTATACGTGTTAGCTAGCAGCAAACCGTCACTGTCTTGTTTTGTGCACTAGCTAACAAATCTAGCAAACATTAGCGCTAGTAGTCTAGCAGCTAATATTTGCATGCTAATATTAACATGGGTTGTTGGCTAGTTAGCTATAGCTAACAATGCCAAAAACAAGCTGCTAACTCTTCTCATCTACCACCTAGAGGGTTAAAGGGACGAGGACCAGAGCAAGGGCTAAAGACAAGATAGTTTGCTGTCACAGTAACATACATTTGTAAACAAATAGTTATCGGACGATTCACTTTTACTTATGACATTAGCCTACTGAGTTGGCCTACACCCAAACGACACATTTTTTTTATCACATATCTCTTTTTTTCTATCCTGGTTGTTAAATATTTAGCCACTAGCTATTCACGCACAGCCAATTCTCCAGTGGACCTCCAGATGGTGACACAACTGGAAAAGCCTCTATTTAAAGGTGTCTAGAGGACTTGATATTCAATGAAATGTAGGCCTAAGTGTTCACTTGTAATGTTGGAGGTTATATGATCATTGGATAACAGCCTAAATCTGTCCTGCATACATGGTTGGGTGCATTTGCCGGATGTTTAGGAGGCAACAGTAGAACTACATAATTCCCCATTCAGGGCCACATGTAGGATATTAGTGTCATACTTCACTTGCCTATAAGGCAGTTGGTTGGATGACAGTCAAAGATTTTAGATTTTGATTTTTAGATTTTGTAGGCTATATAAGACTTTTTGTGTGTATTCTCTGTGAGTGTTGTGACTGTTAATGTGCTTGGTTTCCATGATGTCTTTTTTTTAAATTTACTGCCAGGGCCAGTTCTGACAACATTGCCCCAGCAGGTCCAGATGCTGACATAGCTCTACTTCTTTGGGTGGAAGCAACACCTGGTCGTCTGCTTAGAGCAAGAATCTGACTTCCTTATTATTTATGGGGGGATGTGAGAGTTGGTGGCAAGCTCCTTCCTTTCCCTTGAGTGAAGTTATTTTCTTTTATTTATTTTTACTCCATACTTACTTCATACTTGAGGTTATTGACATGCATTGATTTCATTATGTCATAAATTTGACCCCCTAGACCTTGGAGATCTTAATACACCAATCACTCTCACCAAATATAATCAAAAGCCTTTTTAAAATCAATAAAACATGCACAAAATTCCCCTTTGTTTTTGGTGTACATGATGATTAATTAGAGTGTTTGGGTGTAAATGTGCTCAGTAGTGCGGTGATTTGGTAGAAAACAAATTTGCCATTTACTTAATACATTGAGTTTGACACAGAAGGCCAGAATTTGGATATTTATGATGATGATATTCACTCCTCTCCTTCTCATCTCCCCTTGCCTTTCTCTATCTATCTCTACCTGTCTTTCACCCCTCTCTCACTTCTCTTCTTTCTCTGTTTACCTCTCTCCTCAATCTGGTGACCTCCTTGGGTTGGACACAACAGCAGCAACACACACATATACATACACACACACACACACACACACACACACACACACACACACACGGGAACACTCCACTGACTCTGAGACAATGATCTTCTGGCTGAGTGAGCAGAAAGCAGTGCCCGCTGTGTCTCTCTGACATGCACACATGCACACACACACACACACACACACACTCAGAAAGCAGTATCCGCCCAGAGCAAGGGCAGTTTACCCAGCAGATGCTCAGAGCCAATGGAGCAGTTCTCCAGTGACCAGTGATATAGTGTAAAAAAAAAAATTAAAATACATAAAATATAAAAAATTAAAAAGTTTCCCTTTTTTTTTTTTAAATGTTTATAATTCTCTTTTTTTCAGAATGCACAAATCTCAAATTGACTTTATGTCCTATAAGTTCTACTGCTATGGATATTACTGGTGTTATTTTATAATATGTCAATCAGTGCAATGTATATAGGTAATCAGATCGACAGTTAGCTAGCCAGCTTACAGTTAAGGTTAGCTAACAATATGCTAGCTAATGTTAGCTAGCTACAAGGTAACTGAAAAACATCCAATGTATCTTTTTTTTAATCTGATAATGTGATGCTGAGTTAGCACAACGCGGCTATTGGTCTAATGACCTAATTTTGGTAATGTTACTTAAATACTAGTAATAACGTAACCTACCATTACAGTTCATAGGGCAGCAGAAGATATGGACGTTTGTACATTAACGGCAGAGAGTGGAATTCAGCGTGGCATTAGCCTGTAGCTGAGAGGCCTGGTCTCACAGCTGAAGTGTTAATGACTGACTGACTGCCTGACCTGAATATGCCACTTGTTGCCCCTGGCTGCGCCGTGGGAAAAAGGAGAATATTGACAATTGTCTTTGGACTTTGACTGCTTTGGCCAAAGTAAACAGGCTTTTGTCATTTACCTTCCACATTTCCTGTATACACTGAAAGCAAGCAAACAAGGAGAAGCAAATGAAAAGAAAGTAACTAAACATAAGGAAACCAAAGAACTGGCTGCAAAATTAATGAGCAACCATAAATGAAGAGGAATTTGAACGTTACACACCCGTTAACAACGGTTCGCATGGTGCGTGTGTGTGTGTGTGTGTGTGTGTGTGAACAGGTGGAGCTGCAGGTACAATGGGCGTGTGTTTCGAACAAACAAGTGACGTACGTTGGACATACTGTATGCAGCGCCTTTCTGTCTGCCTCCTCTCTCTCTCTCTCTCTCTCTCTCTATCTCTCTCTCTCTCCAGTGTGTCACATCAAAGTCTGAGGCCTGCTGGCTTGACTTACACCTCATCCAATTAGTCGGCAGTATCTCAGCGACCCTGAAGAATAGCCGGCTCTTTTCTGGGCTCCGCCGTCACTTGATCCCGGGTAACATAATACCCAGGGGCACAGGCACACACACACACACACACACACACACACACACACACACACCTGATACCTGAGGCTCACGGTGTAACGATAAAATGAGGCAGGGAAAGGGAGTGGGCATAGACGTCAACAGCGTTGGGGAAACAAAAAACAGGAGAGGAGGGGAGAGAGGGCGTAGGAAAGAGCCAGGTACAAAATTGATGGCTCACAATACAGCGGGCACTGTAACAAAATGAATTTGTCGCCCTATTGTCTGTAACAAAAGACCTAATTGAAGCCAGGCCTCCTGTCCCTTGTCTGTTGCTCTTTTTGGCATGTTAAGTATGCTGTAAGATATGCTGATTCTCACTAGGGCTGAATTATTTAGGTGGGCAAGGAGCCGCAACTGAACAAGGAGGAACAAAAGAGCAGGGGATGTGCTTTGTGCACTGCACAGGTGTGTGTCTGTGTTTTGTGGATGTGTGTGTGTGTGTGTGTGTGTGTGTGTGTGTGTGTGTGTGTGTGTGTGTGTGTGTGTGTGTGTGTGTGGGGAGTAACGTGTTGAATGTTGCCGTAAATGTACTGTAACAGTGCTTACCAGATGCTTGGGAAGTCAAAAATATTCCAAAATGGTTTTCATTTTGTCATTCGCATTTTTGGAAGAAATAGTGCTGGCCTTTACAAAAAAGTGTGAATGAATTTTCCCATTTCCCATGTGAAAATGACACTTTCACCTGTGAATTTTGTCTTTACATGTTAAATTAAGTAGAAAAAAAGTCCACATATGGAAAAAACACTTCAACTTTGAATTGAAATTTTCACTTTTCACTGTAGTATAAAGTGTCACATGTGATGACAGAATACAACTTGAAAAAAAAAAAGTTCACATATGAAAACTGATATATCTCCCCCAACATGTGTCCAAAAAGCACATGTGCTTTGAATTCACATGTGGGTTTTCACATTTGACTTTTTTTTGTAAGGGAACGGTTTCCAGCATTTCTCACCCACATCTAATTTTAGTTTTGTTTCCTTTATCCTCCTGTTCTTCTTCTACTTCTTCTCCTCCTCCATCTTTTTTTTTTTTCATTGCCGCTATCATTTCCAGCCACCATGACACAGCATTATCAAGCTCGCAAGGACATCTTGGCTCCCTGTACCGCATGTCTGGAATCCAATTACTAGGCAGCAATTTATGCTGTGTGAGGATGCATTACTATTTCAATATTGAGATGTCAAATTACACACAGGGCCTCTAATGCACTCTGGCAATCATACTGCTCAGATGGCTTGAAACCCAACTGTCAGAGGACCTTGTCGCTGGGGAAGTCCGATTCTTTCACATTCTCTCTCTCTCTCTGTTCATGTCTTCCTCCCATGGTCCTGTGCCATTGTATTCTCTCTCTCTCTCTCTCTCTTTCTCCTTAGAGGGGTTTCATTGCCCAGCGCTCCGTGGCAGGGCGATTGATGAGGAGGCCTCCGTTCTCTGACAGTTGACATTTACCAGGAGACTCTCCTTGGCATGCCCACGTTGCCGGCTTCACCGCGAACAAACAGACAAGCAGACAGCTGGAAATGCCTCGTAAAAAAAATAAAATAAAAAAGGACAAAAGATTGCCTTATAACATAGTCGACGATCAAGTTTCGCTTAATAACTTCACTGATGCCATGCAGAAGATTCAAGGTTTGGAATATTTCAAATTTGGAGCCTTTTTTCTTGTTTTTGGACTTATTTATTGAGTGGGTTGAGTATTACATGAAGATGCGTTATTTGTCAAATATGGAAGAGGATTAGGGCCACATGTGAAAAATGTATTTGAATTCTGAGATGAATCTCAGAATTCTGAGAATAAAGTCAGGATTCTGAAATTAAAGTCAGATTTGTAAAATTCTGAGATTAAAGTCAGAATTCTGAGATTCTATTCTTTCAATTCTGACTTTACTCTCAGAATTCTGACTTTAATCTCAGAATTTTACAAATCTCATTTTAATTTCAGAATTCTGACTTTATTCTCAGAATTCTGGACTTAAATCTAAGAATTCTGACTTTAAAGTCCAAATTCTGAGATTAATCTTAGAACTCAAATACATTTTTCACATGTGGCCCTAATCCTCTTCTGTGGTCAAAAAATGTCATGGCTTTTTTTCCTTCCTTCCACCAGTGCTCTGTTTTTGCAAGCTGTATACTGTTCTGCATATAACTCGTCATCCACATTCGCCTCCAGCGCCGGGGCCTCCGGTACAATAGCTGACGTGAGGGCGGGTTTTTTTTTTTTTTTTTTTTTACTCGGAGGAGGGCTCACCCCGCCCGGCGAAACACACACACACAACAAGAGATGCTTTCTGACATCTTGTGAAGTTGTCTCCGTCCTACCTTTGGGGAGTGGGGGGGGGGGGGTTAGTGGAGAGAGTAGCGGCAGCAGCAGCATTGAGACCATCAGGGCCCTCTGTACTCGCCAGGCACTGAATTTTTAATGCGCGAGGGCCCCCACAAATGCATGGGCAGCATGGTGTTGTCACCCCGGCATATTTTATCACTGATCAAACATTAGTCGGCAGCTGTTGTAAACTTGTAGCTTGTCTCGGTGGCAGTGGCGGTGACAGGCTCCGACACACTGCCGAGAGACTGAGGCCCAGCTGGCTGCTTTACTTACTTACATTCTCTGGCTTTGTGTAAAGAAAAAAATAAATAAATAAAAAAAAAAGAGTGTTTCCTCCACCTCAAGCCATGGACTCTCTCTTTCTCTCTCTCTCTCTGTCTCGATCACTCATTCCCTCATTTGTTCTTGACTCCACTCTTTCTCTCCCTCTCTTTGCTTGTACTTTTTCCTCACGTACTTGTCTCCGCACTCGCTCTCTCTCTCTCTCTCTCTCTCTCTCTGTCTCTCCATCCCCTCTTCACTCTCCTCCTCCCTCTCTCTCTCTCTCTCTCTCCTTCTCTCTGTCGTGTCTAGTGATTTCCCCCACCGCATGTTTTGTGTCCTTGCGGTGTTAGCGGAGACACACATTGTGCCTCTTACAGCGGCTACCTGAGGGTGAAGAAAAAATAAATAAATAAAAAAAAAAGCACGAGGAGCAGACATCGTACCTCCGGAGTCTCGGCTGGGCTGAGGAGGAGAAGGCGTGAGGGAAACATTTTGACAGCGCGAAGAGAGACTGTGGGAACAAACTGTGACACTACAAATGCTTCGGTGTGTTTCGCCGGTGCGGCTCGTTCTCGGTGGGGTTTCAAATGTGATTTTTTTTTTTTTGAAGGGCTGAGGGACTGAGATGGCTACCTGATCTCATACCATCTGCTCCAGTCTGAGCCGGTTCAAGCTATCGCCCAAATAACATGCAAATGAGCAACTTTTGATTTGAACTTTCGCGTAATTAGTCAAAACGAAACGGATGAAAACAGTTACCGTTACAAAAAAAAAAAGTGGATTAAAGTTTATTTCAAGTATGTATTTAAGTCATGATTAAACATTTTGTGGGAAATTTTGCTTAACTAACATGACAGTTTGCAAGTCTAAGAATATTAAATTAGTGAAGATATCTCCTTTTCGTTCATCACAAATTAAAGCAAACTTGCAAGTGACATCAGTTTCAAACTATGAAAATCTGCAAATTCACTATGTTATGTGTTGTTCTATGTATGTAAAAACCCCTTGCTTCCATGTGGACACATTGTCAGCTGCATGTTTATGCAGGGTAAAACATCATTCCGAGCAAATATATCAATATTTCATTGGTTCATTTATTATGTAAATTCCTCAACTGAATATTTCAGTAATTGGTTAGGACATGGGACCCCCCCCCTCCCCCTCCCCTCTCTCCTTCCATGTGTCTCTTTTGCACAAAGGCAGCGGTTGGACAGCTCACTGGTGGGAATTACCTTTTGGCTGCCACTAAATAATTTTTATTTCTAATTTATTTCGTGACAACGGGCACACGCAGAGGGAGAGTCCCCTCAGCCGGCCAAGTGCCTTGTTGGCAATGATTGATTACCCAATATCTAATTAGCTCAGATCCAATCACTTATTATGCAGAGTGCGGGACAAACAAACCGAAGTCAACTGTCAGCCGATTGATTGATGACGCCGCCAATCCTGCTTTTGTTTGCTCTAATGTCCTGATGCTTGTTACAACCACCAAAGCTAGCTCGGACAATGCAGTCTGTCACTCTGACGGTGAGCTGCCGGCCTCCCGTCTCTCTCGCCAACGGAAACACTCATTTTTAGTGTGTGTGTATGTGTGTGTGTGTGTGTGTGTGTGTGGTGACGGGTGCGTGCGTTTGCGCTCATGCACATATGTGGAAAAGCGAACACGTCTCGGTTTGTGTGTGAGCGTGTGTGTGTGCGTGTGTGTGTGTTCCTTCCAAGGGTTGGAAAATATATTATTGGGGACAGAGCGAGATTTGTCAGGTTGTTGGCCCTATTAAAGGCGGGTCTCCTCTCCCCGCCCCGAGGGCAGGCTGGTTTTTAGCAGGGGTGAGAGGGGGAACACGGCCACATCATGATTGAAAACAAAACAATGACAGATGAAACTGCAGGGCCGTCGCCATCACAGCGCCGGGGCGCCTTTACCCCTGAGATTTTCAGCCTTTATAATTTACAAATCTAGAAATTATTTTTTGCTATATAGACATTTGCAAAGATTCTAAAACAGGTTGATTTGTAAGTGGGAAATCAAAAGAAAGTTCCTATGCAAGCACAACCTTTTTCATTGAAGACTTAAATGTAGCTGTCATGTACTGACTGATCCTTGTTGAAATGGCTCAATCAGTGAGTTTGAAAAGAGGTTAAATGCCTTCAATTCAATTAATCAAAACATAAACAAAACCAGAAGTGGGACAGCAGTGTTTCAACACAATGTGCCATACAGACCTTACAGATTGGGGCTGTAATGGTGCATTCATACTTCTGGGAGACAAAACATTAGAAACCATGCCTTATCAACAGTTGTTTGTAAATGTTAAACATTAAAAGATGCAAAAGATTACTAAAATCCTACAAGAGGAGGTAGAAAATTACAAATGTCTCCAGCCAAGGAGTTGATTACAGTAACTTTGAGGCAAGAAAATTAATAATCCTATGCTGGTTTTTTTTGGATGTCATAAACAAACAAGACTTTGTGAAGTTAATGCAATATGTTTATTTGACTGTGAATTCTTCATGTTCAAGCAGACTCTCAAAACACATGGCGCAATGGCTGTGAATCACTAAAATAAGCCTAACCAGCTACTTAAGTATTTTCTCTTGATTACATATCAACCATTAGCAATAAATCCTATCCAAAACAAATCATTGGATAATAACAACATAATTCTACTAATTCAATCAACTATTAGCTAATTGCTAGAATGCTTGTATCATTAATGTCTACAAATAACACAATATAACATGAATGAAAAGGCCGCTACTTTAAATAGTATGATTGCTGCATTTTTTTTCTTTTACTGATATCCTTTAGCTATTGAATCTCAACAATCTCCATGTCGGACGAGCATGTTTTTTTGTTCTTTATTGTGTCTACACACAATTTATTACATTTGTGTTTGATGCAGCGCTCTTTCCCTTTGAACGGCAAACAGCACAACGAAATGACAATTTGACACCATTAAAAATGTATAGCGACTCAGGGGCCTCGGAGGCTTCCATTAGTAAATAGGGTCGAAAACTCACTCAGATGCGCACACACACACACACACACGCCCGCAAGGGGTTGGGGGGAGGGGGGGGGGGTTATCCAAAGTTGACATGTTCAAGGATGAGG
Organism: Centroberyx affinis; assembly: GCF_046629955.1. Taxonomy (NCBI): domain Eukaryota; kingdom Metazoa; phylum Chordata; class Actinopteri; order Beryciformes; family Berycidae; genus Centroberyx; species Centroberyx affinis. The sequence continues at coordinate 47,469 of NW_027282393.1, read as the reverse complement.
GCCTCAGAGATCCAGCTGTAATTTATTGTGAGGTATTCAGCATCTGATCTCAATGACAGTAGCCTCTGGCTTCTTTCATAAGAGCTAGAATGTCTCTCTTCTAACCTGAGTGTGTGTGTATGCGTGTGTGCACGTGCCTGGGCGTGCATGCATGTGTGTGTGTGTGGGTGTGTGTGTGGGCGTGTCGTCTTGTGTGGGTGAGTAAAGGTCAGACAGAGAGAGAGCGAGGGGTGAATTCTCTGACATACATCAAACAACCGAAGACAGACGCCTGGACAGTATTAATCAAAACTTTCCCATTTCCTAAAGAATTAATCATTAAATAATTAATTTGGCAGCTACAGGCAGCAGTTAAAGGGGGCTTGTGCCTTCCCGCTGGTTAGAATTAGTCCTTGTCGGAAGGCTAGATTGATATATTTATTATTTATCAGATTAATCATGGCTAGAGACATTAGGATCCACTGTTGAGATCATAGCAGTTATAGCATAGGAGGGAGGGGGGTGAGGGAGAGAAGAAGGGGACCAGATGAGAGGAAAGAGAGAAAGGCAGGTGGCAGCTGTGTGTGGTGATTACAGTGCAAGGTGGTCAAGGGTACACTAGAGGGCCTGGACACACACACATGCACACACATAAACACAATCAAAAGAGGGGGAGGTGGGTAGTGTGTGTGTGTGTGTAGCCCCGAGCGCTTCTTGTTTCCAAAGCCGCGGCAATAGAATAGAGAAAGAGAAGGGAAGGCAGAGATGTCATTGATCCGACCGCTTCCCAGAGGTCAGCGCGGGTCCCGGGGTCATCCCTATTCACGATGAAGGTCTGGACTGGAGAATACCCCCCGAGGGCGAGGAGAGTGACCGGCTCATATCAACACAATATCTATCCCTCTCACTCTCACGTTACCGCCACTACGATCCTGGGCAGATTTACTTTGTCCCTGCAGAATTCATGAGTTAGGCTGACGTTTTTGTCATGTAGACAGTGGTGCAGTGTAGAGTTCCATCGCGGATCAATACAAAGTCTCTCAGGACAAGTCAGAGTCTCCAGCAGATGACCAAACAATAGTAACTGGACTTTTGATGAGCACTAACTACAGTATGTAGTTTGTGTGCTGAATGAAATTATTAACAATTGAGGGGACAGATCAGAAGTTTTATCAAATGATGTGACATGTATATTCTCATCTCTCATTGTCATGTTATTGTTACCGTTTGTCATCTGCATTTGCTTTTGCAACAATGGCTAAACCCATTCATGCAAATAAAGCAGAATTGACTTGATATTTCAATTTGGTAAGTTTATTTTTTTTATTTTATTCTTTTTTTCTATGTCATATAAACTCAGGAACAACCTCCCCCATTAGCTAACTAGGGGATCTGTAGCTAAGATCTGCATTCCGTTTTGTTTTGTCGTTTTTTCGTTCCTCTCAAGTCAACACTGTCCAAATTGAAATATTGTTTTAACTTTACAGAGATGGCAGTCTAAAATTCCAGATTGCATACTTTATGCACATATTTCTTGCAAGATAGTCCTAATAAGACCACATTTCACACATAAAAAAAACTACTCTAAATCTACTCTGTGCACATCATTATGTAGCTGAATATTGTTGTCTATACAGTATCACAGCTAGTCCGCAGAGAAGATGTCAACCGTAAATGGAAAAAGGTTATTGGTAAGTGAATATTGTTGTTGTCACATGAAAATCTTGCAACTCTAAACAGAGATTTATTTTCATTATTAAGTTTCCTGTCCCAAGGGCCCATGAAACCCAGAACCTACCGTATCAGTTCAAAAATGTTTGGTTATCAATGAGAAAAAAAACAATGTAATACTGTAAAATCTGACTTACTGGAGACAAAAGGTTTTCCTCTGACAGCAGCCATAAGAAGTGTGCTATGACATCATCTTATCTGACAGACAGCTCTGAATCAGATCTTCCTCTTCCACACCATTACACTATCCCCACTGACAAGATCTGCCTCTGGTACATTATGGGATACCTTGGCGTCATGAATTTCAGTGTGTTGGTGGTAATAATACTCAAATGGTTTGAATAAAAGATGCAAATAAAGCTTAAAAAAACTACTTTTAACTGAAGAGATTCATGGAAACTAGTGGCTATTTTCACCATACTGGATAAGTTTCTGCAGTAGAGAAGCACAACATACTAAAAATCCAAATGTCAGCGGATCCCTTTAAGAGTAAAAAGTTGCAGGTAGAATTTTGCTTATTGCAGAGTTTCCTAAACTATATGTTGGCACCCAAAATGGATTGTGGGCCTATACACAGTATGCTTTCCTGCTTTGGATGCGTCAAGTACACAAATCACCTGCCTACGCTTGGTATGTCTGTATGTATATTTGGTAGGGGGGGGGTTCTGCCAATCACTGTCATGCAATTTGAGCAGAATTAAAAGAATATGTTATGCATGATTTTAATCGGTCAGTCCTGGGTCTAGGTCAGAGGAGGCAAGGTAGAGCTAGAAAACAAAATGTCAGGAAACGTCAAGGCAGGATATATGGATCTTCTTCACTTTTTCAGAAGAAGAAGAAAGGAAGGATATGTGCTAGGTTTGGTTTAATGAGCGATTGATTATACAAATGTGGAAAAACAGCAAAAATCAACCAGCTGACTAGTGGCCAGATGGACACTGGAGTGCTAACATTAGCTTGGATTGACACTTGACTTGGTTAGATGCCTACAAGCTACAGCTGAACTCATCATTGTTTCGAGACACCAAATGACTTTTCAAAGGCTTGACATCTAGCAGAGTACAACAATTGTAGCTAGAGTGAATACAATATTGGATCATTGCAAACAAAGTGTCTCTTGTATCAGGAGGGACTTCAGAGATATGGTCCAAAGTATACTGGAGCACACGGATTGAAGGCAACAAACTTTATTGCAGGACTAACGTTTCGACGCCAAGTGAGTCTTCATCAGAGTCAAACAGTACAAAGGCTTGTATTCTCTTAAATAACCTCCCTAATTAGGGACTAATCCAGCACAGGCTGGAAGAATGTGGAGGGGACAACAAGCTGCATGCAGTGTTCCCAACTATGCAACAAAAAAGAGCAGTAAATACATACATAGATACATAAATATGATATTTCATCAGTAACCACATCTAATAAGCTGTATCAAGATATCAGTAACCATAATAAAAAAAACTCCCCTCATCAGGAATTACTACAGCATAGGCTGGAAGAGGGAGAAAAAGGGGAGGGGACAATAAACTGCATGAAAACAAAGTTCTCTCTTATGCAATATTAAAAAAGAGAAAAGAGGAAGTAAATATGAAAAAAGAAAATATCTATTCATAACATTACAACAGTAACCACAGACTGCATCAATTTATGGGTGGATGTAAGGTCATGTATCTTTTATATGTGTCCTTTTCTTTATTATTTATTAATCAAGAACCCTATTTATATACAGCCTACTGACCCCTTGTCACTTTTCCAGCTTTTGCTGTAGTAATTCTTTATTAGGAGAGTGTTGGTTTTGATATTCAATGGGCTAAGGTACATCGTTTTGATTCAGGTTATTTATTGTTGTTGCTGTTGTCTTGATGCAGTCTGTGGTTACTGTTGTAATGTTATGAATAGATATTTTCTTTTTTCATATTTACTTTCTACAGACCACATTTTAGAGTGGCCTTTTATTGTGACCAGCTGAAGGCACACCTGTGCAATAATCATGCTGTTTAATCAGCATCTTGATATGCCACACCTGTCAGGTGGATGGATTATCTTGGCAAAGGAGAAGTGCTCACTAACACGGATTTAAACAAATTTGTGAACAAAATTGAAAGAAGTAAGCCTTGTGTGTGCATAGAAAAAGTCTTAGATCTTTTATTTCAACTCATGAAAAATGGGAGCAAAAACAAAAGTGTTGCGTTTATATTTTTGTTCAGTATATATCGTTTCGATACTAGTTTTCTTATTATGGTTACTGATATCTTGATACAGTTTATTGGATGTGGTTACTGATGAAATATCGTATTTATGTATCTATTTATGTATTTACTGCTCTTTTTTGCAGCTTGTTGTCCCCTCCCCAATCTTCCAGGCTGTGCTGGATTAGTCCCTAATTAGGGAGGTTATTTAAGAGAATACAAGCCTTTGTACTGTTTGACTCTGATGAAGACTCACTTGGCGTCAAAATGTTAGTCCTGCAATAAAGTTTGTTGCCTTCAATCCGTGTGCTCCAGTATACTTTGGACCATATCTCTGAAGTCCCTCCCTTGCTCTACTCTAAGAGCACAGGACAGGCCTACTGTTCCTTGTGAGTTGGTTGAAGCGTGTTAAACCTCTTCGTTCACAAGTGTCTCTTGTGTCGCCAATCTGCCAGCCAATTCGTCAGTTCGTTACTGAAGTCCGGTCTTGTCAATTTCAACCAATTCCCTTCGCATATCTTTATTATTTTCAACTTGGGACATTGTTTCTGCAAAATATAATACATTTTAGAGAAGAGATTGTGTACATGTATATATTTTACTAATGACATGGGACACACACACACACAATAATACATGGGTGGGGATGGGATTCTTTTTCTCAAATGTTGGTTAATTGATGACTTATTTCTTGTTACATGCTTTGGCAATATTGTTTGTTTGTGAACTCTCATGTCAATTGAATTGAATTGAATTGAATTGAAATTCAGAATGGATTAGGCTCACCAAGGCCATGGCATAATAATCTTTGTTATTACAGCAATGATGTAGCATGGGAAAATATCAGATTTCTAACAGAAGATGAAAGATGAAATTCTGTTGCTTCTTAGTTAAGTTTCCATACCTATCAAACAAACAAAAGTAGCTAAGTAGGTTGTAATAATATTGTGAGTTAGTGAAATATATAGAGGCAGAACATTTGATTAAATATAACTCATTGGCTTTTAGATTGGATTTAATCAGTTTTCTTTTACAGTAAAGAGACAGATGAGGACTGATGAGCACATATTGTACGTATATCATATATATTTAAAGTTTTATACACTAATTGATAACTGTCTCTCTGTGTATTGCACACCCTGAAATGAACATGAGAGAGGAGAAGAGGATCGAGAGAAAGGAGAGATGAGGTGAAGAGAGAAACAAGAGGATGCAAGAGCAGAACTCAGAAGGGGAGGAGTGAGGAGAGAGACGGCAACAGATAAGACAGACAGAATGTCACTGTTGGCCTGTACTGAATGCTGTTCAAAGGATTTACTACACTGCTTAACTTAGACCTATGTATGTTCATGTCAAAGTGCACCAAATCCCCCCCCCCCAAATCTGCCTCTGGGTTGAGCCCCCGAACGCTCAGAAATCCTAACAACGCCCCTGAGTGAAACACTTGTATCATCGCAGCACATCACATCGTCTTCCTCTCATCTTGTCGTTGGAGGGCGGTTAAATCAAACCCCTCCAACAATAACCTAAAAGCTCTAATTTCTTCTCCGGGCTGTCGTGCCCCCTCGTGTCACGCCGCAGCCCGACAGGAGATGCGTTTGAACCGCTCGGCGTACAGAAAGCAGCTGTACTCGCCGCCGCGTGTTAATTGAACCGTAGAGAGCGAAATTACTATTCTACCCCGTTCACCTTTCATCTCCTCTCCCTCCTCTCTTATCGCACAAATGGATCTGGCCGGCAAATTGGGAGGCGTAATTGTACATCACAACACAGATATTGAGATGAGAAGTGAGAGGGCGCCCCCCCCCCCCCCCCCCTCCCCGCTACTGTGCCCGGGCCGGCGCCGCCTTTTGCCAACACAATCAAAAACCGGGTTCATGTCGGTGTGAAAAACCCATTTGTGTGCAAAAACAAAACATTTCCTCGGCTAATAATGGGCTAAATCACTCGGTTATCGCCAGCCATGCAAAGCAAGACCTCATCAAGGGGGCCCGCCAGACCCGGGTCTCCTCTCTCTCTCTGTCGGAAAGAAAAGGCGAGGGAGCGAGCGACGGAGGGGCGGAATAAAAGGGGAGGAAATCAAAAACGGGCGCCCCTTTTGTGGAGAGGAAGAATCCATTTTGCGAGACGATTCGCCGCCAAATCTGCAGGGACTAACCCTTGACATAAAGTCATATTGTGTTGGAGTTTTAGCCCTAAATTCATACATCAATTATTTACTGTCAACGCCGATCGTATAAGTGTAGGAAATTACGAGGGACGGGTATTTTCTCTCAGGCAGAAAGAATGTGATACAGCGGATACACCCCACCTAATGTGCCGGACCCGGTGTCCGAGCGAGGAATTATTTATGCATTAGAAAACAGTGCGCCGGGGCAAAGGGAAGAAAAAAAAAAGAAAAAGAAGGCAGACACATTATTTTAAACCTTTCATAACACGCATCAATATTTCAGCAGAAATAAATAAAGGATGGCGGGCTTGTTTGGAGGACAGCTGTAGCTCGCTCCGCTTGGCTAGCTCAGAGTGGGGGGCTCTTGGGATGCCACGCATACCGGCCCCCCAGTAAAACCCCTCCATCTCTTTTTAATCATCCACTTAGAACAGGGTGACTGGAGGAGCTGTCAAGGTGAGCTCCTTCGCCGGTATAGGGGATGGATAGATTGTCGGAGGGGAGAGAGATGAATGGCGGAGGAGAAGGAGGAAGGAGTGGCTTTTGTCTGGGGGAAGAAAAAAAAGAAGTGTTGTTATGCTCAACTTCCAGCTCTGGCTGTTGATCTAGTTTGTACTGCAGGGTGACAGCTGTGGTGTTACTCGATGGGAGAGTACAGGGCTACAGTGGCCCGAGACATTCGTCTTCACTGTCTCTAAGTAGCTGGGGAAAAGGGCATTGTAGGAATGGGAAGGTGGCTGAAACGTTCAAATCGCCGCAATGAGTTTGCCATTGGGATTGATTGTTGCTGATGGGGTTTGAGGCCGAGAGTAAGAGTGAGTTAGTGAGAGAGAGAGGGATAGAGAGAGAGAGACAGACAGAAAGTCTTCTAAGGTGGCTTTCACACCAGCATTGTTTGGTCAGACTTTAGGACCTATCTTCTAAGTTCGGATCATTTGGACAGGTTGATGTGGTGCGGACCAAAATCTTGCAAAAGGTTCACCAAAAATCATCTTTCATTAATCGTCTCAGTCCTCTTCCATTCGGACCGTGGTGCGGATCATTTCGGTGTGAAAACAATTTGGATAAAGTGTGAACCAAAGACTGGAAATGCCGATATGTGCGCAATGATTTGTTCTTTCATGGCAGGTTGTTTGGGTTTTTAGACAAAGAGCAAAGAGGAAAGAGTTTTTGACCCTAGCTTGGGAGGTATTGTAATCGCCTAGCCAGTAGCGACCATGGAGTCGTTAACAATATTCTTTTCTCATTTTTTCTCCGGGGTCAGTAAGAAGCCACTATTTTTCTTCAGTGCCCACCAACTCGGTCAATATTTTCTAAAAATGAACGTATATAAACTCACCTAATGTATACATACTGTTGACAGGGGAGCCCTCCTGTCTTGTTGATACTTCTCCCAAGTCATTTGACCCGTCGTTATCTAGATTTTATGCCTTGAAATCTCACTAGCTTGAGAGAAACCTACCGGCTGCCCCAGAGCAGAAGTTCATCCAACGCATCGCAGAGGATAACTTCTGCGTCAAATTAAAAGTCCTCCGGAATACTCCAGTGAGCATTACCCTCTGGATGCCGTTTGATTTTGTTGTACTCCCACCAAGATATCTGTCCCATAGGTCTGCTTGATATTAATCAGTGTTAAATGAACCGGACCAATACAATGTACAACAACCTAGTGAACTCTAGCTCAGACTTTAAAAGGACTATACAGTGTGAAAACGCCCTAAATGACTTAGTTTAGCTCTGCCAAGGTCTTGATTTAGTGCAGGACAGGAGCTGCTAGTATAATAGTATAGTGAACACATAGCAGCAGCTTGGGAACAGTGTACAGTGGAAACATGCAGTGTTCAGCACATACATTTGAAAAGGATGCGCCATTTTTAAGGTAATCCTTGAGGTTCTGTTTTGGAAAACAGCACTAGTGTTACATTTCCACCCAACGTGTAGATAGCAGCACATGTTGACACCGCATGTGTTGAAAATGACTCTTCATAGCCAAGATTAAGTGGAACTCATATATGTACAGGTATAGATACATAAACTAGATGATAAAGTCTACAATTTAACTGAACAAAAATATAAACGCAACACTTTTGGTTTTGCTCCCATTTTTCATGAGTTGAAATAAAAGATCTAAGTCTTTTTCTAAAAGGCTTATTTCTCTCAAATCTTGTTCATAAAATTTGTTTAAATCTGTGTTAGTGAGCACTTCTCCTTTGCCAAGATAATCCATCCACCTGACAGGTGTGGCATATCAAGATGCTGATTAAACAGCATGATTATTGCACAGGTGTGCCTTGGGCTGGTCACAATAAAAGGCCACTCTAAAATGTGCAGTTTTATCTTGAAAAAAGACATTTATTAGGCACTGAACTATGGATCTCACATGACTAGGGCTACAGATATGCATTTTTTGAAAACCAGTCAGTATCTGGTATGACCACCATTTGCCTCATGCAGTGCGACACATCTCCTTCACATAGAGTTGATCAGGTTGTTGATTGTGGCCTGAGGAATGTTGGTCCACTCCTCTTCAATGGCTGTGCCAAGTTGCTGGATATTGGCAGGAATTGGAACAGGCTGTCGTACTCGCCGATCCAGAGCGTCCCAAACATGCTCAATGGGTGACATGTCTGGTGAGTATGCAGGCCATGCAAGAACTGGGATTTTTTCAGCTTCCAGGAATTGTGTACAGATCCTTGCAACATGGGGCCGTGCATTATCATGCTGCAACATGAGCTCTGGTGGACATTCCTGCAGTCAAAACTTGCAACATCTGTGGCATTGTGTTGTGTGATAAAACTGCACATTTTAGAGTGGCCTTTTATTGTGACCAGCCCAAGGCACACCTGTGCAATAATCATGCTGTTTAATCAGCATCTTGATATGCCACACCTGTCAGGTGGATGGATTATCTTGGCAAAGGAGAAGTGCTCACTAACACGGATTTAAACAAATTTGTGAACAAAATTTGAGAGAAATAAGGCTTTTGTGTGCATAGAAAAAGTCTTAGATCTTTTATTTCAACTCATGAAAAATGGGAGCAAAACCAAAAGTGTTGTGTTTATATTTTTGTTCAGTAGATATCAATTACAAAGCAATGGTAGATGTGTGAGGGAAAATATGGATGTCCAATTGTACAAATTCTCTCAACCTTCATGTTAATACGTGTGTCTATGTTGATGTGGTTTCACAACTGACCTCACCAGCTCAATATCCCCATTTTTTGTTTATCAAGTGTGTAATTACTAGAGAAAAGTGTATTCCTAACTTGTTACATAATAGTCTAAAAAAATTATTGTAGAGAAAGGGAAAACATTGGTGAGTTAATAGTCAAATTGATTACAATGCCATGTCTACCATTTCTCTTTGCAACACAATCATTCTGTCCTTTGATTTGTTCCCCTGCATTTGGAAAAATCAATTCTCCCAGGGCTGAGAGAGAGAGGGAGAGAGAGAGGGAGAGAAAGAGAGAGAGAGAGCTTCTGTTGCAGGACAAGGTGTAATGTGTTCTATTACAATCCCTATTGAGCCAGCAGGATGCTAAATTAAAGCTCATTTAAACGGTCCGCCGCAGAGTGGATTCAGACCCAGCCTCCACGGCTGTTAGCCAGAGGAGGCGTTTTGTGTGTGTGTGTGTGTGTGTGTGTGTGTGTGTGTGCGTGAGAGAGAGAGCGTGTGTCTCTGCCCTCCTCACATGCATGCGTCTGCATAGAGAGGCATAGGGCTGTGGGAGTGCATGGTTTTTTCCCCGCTGACATCGCTTAAAGGTCAAAACTCAGCTAGGAAATGTAGAGAGAGGACAGTTAACACGGGCAGGAGTCTGTCCTGTCTGTTTGACAGACAATAGGCCCTCCACACCGGTGAGCTTCCGCAGGAAGAGGAGTTTTGCCAAGAGAGATGCATTTACATCATCGATTAGGCCCAAGTACCGCTGTAAATATCAAGTAACAACACAGGGGAGGGAATGTGACATTGCTCCACTGATTCTGCTGCATCTGTTATCTCAATGGGGTATAATAGCTTTCTGTTTTCCAGATACTTTTTCACTAATCAGACCAAAGCCATAGCATGGATAGGAATAGCAAAATAAGATCAGCTAATAGTTTTTGACCTTGACTTGATATAGTGATCATAATACTGCCTAATATTTAATAATGTAGGAAAGAGAAATGCCAGTGTCCTAAGCAGTGGATTAACAGAAGAGATGCTATAGAGATAAAGTATTGTTTCCCCTACATATTCCTATTAAATATACTATTACTATTAAATATGAAATAGAAAATAATGTCACAATCACAAAGCGAATGTAATCCCCTTTCACTGATTTTTAACATGGTCCTAAATATCCAAAAGTGCAAGTACTCCAAAATCGAGTGGTTTGCCCCCCTGTCAGAGGTTAAACCCCTAAAACCTTCTCCACTTCTAGATGGGGGGTGTTAGCGTTTGGCTCATGCTAGTGCCCCACTAATCTAGACCAGTCTTGGGGTATTTAGAGTGAATGCGGCCCCTACAAAGATGTTTTCTCACCCATCAGCGTCTGAGAGGGAGGCCTCCGAGTGCCTCTCCCTCTCTTTAAAAAAAAAACCCCTTACCGGTCTCTCTCGCAAGCCAATCGGATCGCCGCTGCTTATCAAAAGGCAGAGGCGAGTCCTCTCTGAATATAAAACATTTATACTACCGCCCTCTAGGGATTCGGCAGAGGCACCGGATCTCATTTCTCCCAACAACAAATGTTATCGAGGACCTTCTTCTGCGCCTGCCTTCTCTGGGGGAGCCGCAGTACACAGACTATCTCCGAGGCTCGACACAGAACCAGAGTGTAGACGGAGGATGTAGAGGGAAATATGATGGGGCCCAGATTCTTACTATATGTGTGCGCGCATGTGTGTGTGTGTGTGTGTGTAGAGTATTTATTTTTGACAAGTTAACACATGTAGGCGCGTGCCCACTTGAGAATCACAGCTGTCGGTGACTGATGGCTACTAGATTGGCGTTTACCATCCAGCAGATACGTTTCAATTGAGAATACAGCGTAATGCTTGCAGAAGATGCTAGGAAATTTAAGGGATTTAATAGATTTGAGGGTAAGAATGAGGCAAAGCAACAACTTTCCCCAATTGTTGGATTTGAACATATCACCGACTGATTCAATTCAATACGACAAACGAATAATCTTGCAAAGAAGCTCAATATAAATGTAAAATCTGATGCGGCGTGCCTAATCTAAGTTTTAAAATTCACATTTAAAGACACCGCATTTCTAAATGTACCACACACTGTTGGCTCGGTCCCTTGCAGTAAGAGGCCTGGCATGGCACCGCGGCGCGCACGGCTCTATCAGGCCCCGCTGAGGAGAAAAGGATGGATGGTTTCCTCCCTCCTGGACGCCTGAGGAGAATAAAAGGTGCCAGTTTGAGTCTTTCAGATCTTTATACCCTCCTCCAGCGCCGCTCTCCTCCTCACAATAAACTGTCCCTTTTTTTTTTTTTTTTTTTCTCTCTTTTCTTACGCGTTTTTAGTTCACCCACTTATAATCTGGATGAGATAGCTCCCCTCTCCGTAGCTGTGAGCGGTATAACTCTTCCCTGCCTTGCTTTATCTCCATGTTCCTACAAGCCGGCTTGAATGGGGGAACCATTATCTCTGGGCTCACAAAGGAGCCAGACGTCCACATTCAAGATGTTCTATACATGATATATTGATCAATTCGCGGAGACTAATAGCATTGTAATGAATGGGAGCGGGGGACGGGAGTTAATGTCTCCGGGCTTCATGCAAAACTCCAAACTGCAAATGAAGCACTCAGTGACACAAAAGGTCTAGTCCGGTGAATTATAATTAGACCCCCGGCCTCAATAAAAGTCAAGGGGCTGCTGCTCGGCCCTCTGCTTAATTTACTACCGACACCGATGACAGTGCAGAGAAAAGGCGGCGGGGTCGCTGAGTGTTATTTCGCCTTGGACGCTTTTAAGATAGAGTCATTTTGAGCGTTGATATAATAGAAGCTGTGAAAACCTGAGCTTTTATGGCATTTCAAGACATCGGCATTACGCAAAAAAAAACTGTACTGTCAGATGAGTCTTTTACCTATGAGTGAGCTTTGTCGTCGAGCTTTGCTAATAAACACACGGCGACAATATATACGCTGGATATTGGCGCCGCGATTCCCGTTTCGGAAAGCCCAGCGTTTTTCCCTCCTCTGCTCCTGAGGGCTTAAAAAGGAGGAACAGAGGGGAGCGAGACGAGGAGAAAAGAGAGAGGGAAGAGAGAGGTGCCAAAAACAAGATTAGCCTCTCAAAAAGCCTTTCTGAGTGGCGACGCTTCCAAGCTGGAAACCATATCTTAAACACGTGTTTGCGCGGAAGAGCGTTTCGCCGCACAATACGGCCGGTCGACAGCCATTTTTGAACCTCAGTTCTGGGTTTAGCCTATTGAACAGTATGCAAAATATCTACTTTTCACATTTCAGTTGCATACACAGACTCACATTACAAAGAAGGCAGTTTGTTCCTAACAGCACAAACTATTTTAAGACAATTAGTTAGTATATGACATGATGTATAGCAGTGGTTCTCAACGTGGGGTCCGGGGACCACCAGGGGTCCTTGAGGGGGTTCCAGGGGGTCCCCAGCAAATTGATAAATTGTTAAACTTCACCATTATTTCATTTACAAGAAGTTAACACCATTAGAAAATGTAGAAGAATGACTGTTTTGATCATAGTTTCACTGTTATCTCTCTACCTAAAATACAGATAGTCATGGAATTCTGGACAAAATCATATGCGACAATAAAGATTTTCTCTGATTTGGGTCAAGAGACAAAATCATATGGGGTTCCATGGCCCTAATGTGGACTAAATAAGGGGTCCTTGATATGAAAATGGTTGAGAATCACTGATGTATAGTATGTATATGACGTATGTAACCTACATGGTATAGTATAGGATGTATATGATGTGTATATGTAGTGTATATATATGATGTAGTATATGACATGTACTGTATATGATGTAAAGCCCTTTGAGACAAGCTTGTGATAAAGGGCTATATAAATAAACAAGACTATAGACTAGTTAGTAAAGTTTATCACAGTAAAACAATAATATGACTATATTAATCATACCCACACCAAAGGTGATCAATAATAAGCTCCCACTGTAATTCGCATCCAGCCGGCGACAAATCCAATAGTGATGCATTATTGTGCTCGTCATTTGTTTTGTTCATATCAGTACAATGACACACACACTGGATACAACCCCGGGGATATATATTGCTGACAATTGGAGCAGATAAAAAGCCACATTAGGCTATATGTAACTCCTGTGTCACGCAGCTACACGGTCAAGTACCTTTTTTTTTTCTTTTTTTTTTTCCAGCAAGCAGCCACCACTTTTTTAATCTCCTCTCCTTCTTTATGAATAATGCTAAGTATATTACTCACTGACAACAATGCCTCTCCCCTCAATTTATGTTCCCGGCAAACCTCACAGCACGAGGGACAATTTGTATCTTTCAGTATGCAGGCTCTCAGCTATACGTCTGCAGACAGGAGGGGCGGGGATCTGTGGGCATCTGATATGCTCGGGTTTAGTAGGTAAGACAATGGGGGCCTCCGGAGTAATGTGCGATTTTCTTCTCCTTTCAGAGGGCCCCCCCCCCCGCCCCCCGGAGTAATGTTGTGCGATTTCCCCTCGTTTTCTTTCTTTCTTTCTTTCTTTCTGCGGAAACCACTCGAGGCAGAGCCCACCTACAGCTCCTGTGCGCGGAAAAAAAAACACGCCTCTCCCTCTAATCCGCTGCCATTCGCGGCGCGAGGGAACTAACAAAGATGACTTTTGACAACCCGAGAAATCAAACCGCAGCTGTCAGAGCTTTTCTCGGGGAAAAAAGAAAGAACGCGGAGGGAGAGGAGCAGCCTACACAGTCAGCGCCTCTTCGCACTTGCACTCTTCGCTCGGCCAACGCGCGCACACACACACACACACACGTGCGCACAGCAAACCGAATCCTTCCTAGGAGCTCCGCGTCCTTCCCTGCCTTCTTCTCGACAAGAACTTTTGCTGACACTTCCCTCGGAAAAGAGGGGTAAGAAAGAAGACGGGAGAGAGAAAGAGCAAGAGGGATGGAGGGAGGGAGGGAGGGCCGAGTGAGGACAGAAGTGACACACACAGAGAGAGAGAGAGAGAGAGGGGGGAGAAAAAGCAGCTAAAAGGATTAAATAGAGAATTAGCTCACGTTTCAGAGGGTTCACTTTGCTGATCTGGTGAGCATTTCAGTCAGAGAACCTCTATCCATCCCTCCGCTCTCCCTCCCCTCCCCTCCCCTCCCCTCCCTCTCCACTCCTCCACTCTATTTTTTTTCACCGTCTCAATAGCCCCGCTAGAATTAGTGAGACTCTTGGCAGTCACTCCGGGTGTCACTTCATGGGTTCACTAAGGGCACCGCTGCTCCCTTTCGCTCGGGCCCGGGGTCGGGGGGACGCCGAAATCTCCGCGCGGTTCAAGCGGAACAATGGCCCCGCCTCGCGGAAAACGTCTTGCTTGGGGGGGGTGTGGGGGGGGCGGGGGTGGTGGCTTGTGGAAAAAAAAACAAAAAAAAACGATGTTGTTCTGGGGCCCCATGCTCCTTGAATAGATTTGTTAAAGCCCCTATGGTTGGTTTATGCTAAGCAGAGCCCGGGCATGAGGGGAGAGGCCAAGGCGAGCCCCAGCCAGAACATCACTACCCCCCCCCCACCACCACCACCAACCAACACACACTTTGATGCTTCTTTTTTTTTTTTTTTTTTTTGTGGGAGATGCCCACTGAAATCCAAATCTCCTCTCCTCCGCTTTTCCTCCCGTGCTCCCTCCATCCTCCGCCCTCCTCCTCCTCCGCTTCCCCCTTTTCTTCTCTTTCTGCCATGCAAAGATAATCAGGTTTATGTAAAGTATGTGTGCTCTTTTGACAGTCGGCGATACCTCATTAATTCAATCACACCAAGCGCCATTGTTCCCAAAGTGTTTGAAATGCGTACCGGGGAAGGGGGCCTTTTTTAATCCTGTCAATCAATGTTAACATTTTTGGAGCTGTTGCCATGGCTGGGGCCAGAGTTCATGAAAACACAGAATATGAGCCAACAAAACAAGAATAAAGACTTATTTGAGATTGGTCTTTTTAAAAGGACATCGACCATGCACAAAAACACGAGAAGCAAATGTAGACAAGTTTGGACACTATAGCGCGGCTGAGAGGGGGCGAGAGAAAAGAGCATTTGGAAACCAAACAGGCGCCATAAAAACTTGACCCAGGAGGGCTCTGGGAAAAACCTGATGAATCGCTCTCCGGAAGGACCGTGCTCCCCCCCCCCCCCCCTCCCCCCCGCGCCCGTTCTCCAATAGCACAATGACTAATACATTTCAACACATGACTCTAAGGGTTCCACACTGTTGTAATGCCCTGCTGGAATGCTGATACTACACCATGCAGAAAATGATAACGCAGCCCATGGCTTCGAAAGATAGTTATCGTTTTGGTGTTGTTTTTGTTTTTTCGGTAGAAATGCCATATTATTCACTGCATCGTGAAAATCATCCATTATCTTCCTATTCAACAAAAATGATGACCTACAAAAATATAAATGCTAATTTTAAGTATATAGAAACTATCAAATTTACGGATTTCAACACAAAATTTTTTTATTTACAGCACTTAATACATAGAATTAATGAAACTGAGAACTCATTCAATTCAGTCAATAAACAGCAGTTGGTAAAGTTGAGGCTAATGCAGTAATAGGGAAACAGAGTTGAGTTGCCTCTGGATACTGTATCTACAGTACAGTACACATGCACTGATGACACACACACACACACACACACACAAATGCAGACACACAAGCACATACACACACAAGCCCACACACACGACAGACCAAGTCTCTCTCACAATGAAGAGACATAACCATGTCTGCCCTCTAGTTGCCACTAAGTCAGTGACACTATATCCCACAGTGACACAGCCTCATTGTTAATGCATACATCAGACCAGTAAGCCAGCTCACACTGTGTTGCAAGTCCATTAAAACAAAACTGTGCCCACCAAAATATTGCAACATAGCTAATGCATTTGCTTAAAAAGTGGAGTCAGCAACTATTAAGGCTGATATGGACTTAATTGGCCAGTGGTGTGGGTAAATGTATGAGCTGTAGCAGATACAGCGATTTGAATGTAGTTTTTATAGATTTGCATGGGAGCACCTTGATGCCGTTCATTTGATCATTTGAATTTACATTCATTTTGGGCTTTTGAATGATACAAACTGCAAACTCATTACTTTTTTTTTTTACTCATTCTTGCTACTATTTGGGATCCAAAATAGGTTGCAGTCCTCTCTGGTGGGTCTTTATATGCAAAATAATGTGTTTTAATGCCACTGGGTTCCATTTTGAGACACATTTTACTCAATGTGGCCCAAAAAAAAAAGCCCAAAACTCAGTAGTACTTATAAAGTTCACTAATCAGCTGTTATGTTGAGGTTGACCCAATCCAGTTTTTTCCTACTTGGACCCATAATGAGAAATCTGTTTTGGGACCCAGACTCATAAAAACACACCACTACTTTTATCATAGGGTTAGGGTTAGAAGAGCCATCAGAAGTAGGCCCACACCCCATCCTAATCCAGCCTAAGAAATCAACCTTCACCAGGCCAACAATCACACAACAATCTCGTCAAACTTGCCCAGATATCTCAAACGATTCTCCAAAATAACACAAAATCATGTCAGGGTGGGAAGTTGCGGCGCCGGGGGGGGGGGGGGGAGATCCCCGATCCCTTCTTCTCCGGCCATTTACAACCTAATCTGTTGTGAGAATGTGAAAAAGAAGAGAGAGAGAAGGAGGCAGATTAAGCCATTGAAGCGCCGGGGTGCTTCCTACGCATCACCGATTCCTTTCAGGCCAATTTAAACACTGTTTGTTTATTAGTGTCTTACGCGCGGCATTAGCGGCCTAGCTTATCTCGGCACACACACAGAGTGGCACAATACGGCACTGTTCAAAGCCCAGATACAACTCTGTGTGTGTGTGTGTTGAAAGGGGGGGGGGGGGGGGCAGCTCAGTTGTTCACTTTGGTGCTCTGACCTTGTTTAAGTAGTGAAAGAGCATGTGAGACAGGAATTATTGGACACCGATACTCTTATGCTCTGTGTAAACATGCTAAACACACCGCAGCCTCCAGCGGCTCCGCCAATAGACTTAAAGGTGCGCAGGGGAGATTTGGTTTAAGCTAATCTCTCCTCACTGTTTACCATATATGCATGGAGATATCAGCCGCCCCGCTGCCACTGTTTGAGAAATACCTCTGGTTGCTGTATCTGATAGCGGCTAGTGAGTGTCATCCCTTACTCCCCCCCCTCCCTCCCTCCCCCCATTGTCCCCTATGTCTTTTTTTTTTTTTCTAACTCTCTCTGGTTCTTCTTTTGCCACTCCTTTTGCATGCTTTTCTGTCTCCATCCCTCTCTCTTGACCTCCTCTCGGTGTTTCCCTCCGTTTCTGTCTCTTTTCCTCCAATTTAGGGAAAGCAACAGTCTTAGTTTATCTGAATTTATCTGAATTTATCTGGCAAAGTAGGCAAAGTGAAGATGGTTTCTGTGTCAGTTCCCCTATCAGTAAACATACCAATTCAATTGAAACAACACCGGAAATTGAGTGCCATAGAATAGAATAGAATAGAATAGAAGTGTATTCGACCCAGTAGGAAGTAATATTACGAGCTTGTTTCTTTATTAATCAAAACTGACAAAACAAATGGAAATTCTGGCTTTATTCAATTAATAAAGGCTTGAAGATAAAAGTTTGTTTGAATGGCAGTGTTTTAATGCAAAATGTGGTCTACCTGGATTGTAATGCACAATTTAAAAAAGCAGCCGCCTGTAAAATGAAGGCTTAGTTGCTTAGTTGATCTCCTCAGAAGTGACCACTGTAAGGCAGTGTTGTGTGTAAAATAATTTCACCACAGCTGAGATAAAATACACTATGAGAAAACATGGCCTGCATGCATTACACAAAATACATGGAATCACAGCAAGCACATACACACACACACACACACACACACACCGCAAGCACACTCACACACACAGCCAATCCTGATCCTCCTGTTAATTAATTAGTAAAACATTTGTTTCCTACATGTCCTTATCTGGGGATGGGAGAATTTCCTGACGTTGTGTGTTTTAATATGCGAGCAGGTGTGTGTCCATGTGTGAGAAACAGAGAGAGAGAGATACTGGACTGCTATCCTCCACTGTGTCCACACAGTGTGATTTACCTCTACACTTGTTTTGACTGTCACTCCTGCTAAGGCTGGTAATAAGGAATTTATTAAGGGCACCTGGGCATGTAATGTGTGTGTGTGTACGTGTGTATTAGTGTGTGGTGTTGCAGACAAAGGCCAAAGGTCATAGAGATGGCCAACACAGCATGCTTGATGTTAAATATGGGCACAGACACACACACACACACACACACACACACACACACACACACACACACACACACACGCACACACACAGGACATAGGAACAGAAAGAAAGTGATCAACTAACTTACTATCTTTAGTAATGACTTTAATGATGACATTAACCCCCCCACACACACACACTCCCTCACCCACAAACGCTCGCACTTAGTATCAACAGTTAAAGGGACGTCATGCTGCAATCTATGCTAATATATAACCAAAACCATAATGATCTGTGCATTACAAATACTGTATAATGTGTTTGATGGAAGCACAGATACAGACAGAGCAAAAGCACAGTGGCGCTAAAGTTTGACCGGTTTGCGTGAGGTTTCATCATCATCACCATCAGGTGGACACGATAGCAGCATAAAAGAAAACACACCGAGCAAAAATGAAACGGCTGCTCCCGCAAATTCCACAAGATTCAGAAAGTCTAAATTTCATTAAATTCGTTGTTATACTAAAAAACGGGGGGGGATATAAAAACATTTTTACGTCGCGTTAATCGTATTGCGGAAATGTTTCCGGTCGATACGAACTTCCTTCTGTTTGCGATCTGAGAGAGAGAGAGAGAGAGAGGTGAGAGAAGCGAATTATGCGATTAATCTTCGGCGGGGGGGAGAAATATGGGGGAACACATTGCGTGTAACACACATGTCCGAGGCAATCTCCGCCGCGGCATCGGAGAGACATCTTCATTGTGTGAGTGAAGACAACATCCATCAACCTTGCTCGGAAATAATTTGCCAGCTTTATTCAATCTACATACGTCTTCTCCCCCCTCCCTCCCTCCCCCCCCCCCCCACACTCCTTTTCGCTCTACCTCCAAAACTCACTCGGATGAGACGCCGCGAGATTGTTATCTCGCCTCGCCTTTTGTATGAAAATCAAATTGGGAATTGCTTTTCTTTTTTTTTTTTTCTCCCCCTTGATTCACTTCCATGCAAACAAAGAAGTTGTTTTCTTATTTTCATGTAAATGTCTTTTTTATAGGAGGCGACAAGTGTAATCAATCTTCCTCAAGACAAGGTAGGAGGGCCTGCCGAGGGGGGGTGGGGGGGGGTGGGATTATTGGTGCTTAGTAGCCCGGGGATCATAAAACAAGGAAATTGAAAGTGATATTTAATTGACACTGCCATTTCCACTGGCGGCGGCGGAGTCTTGTCACCCGCCGCCGCCGCGTCTCTCTCTCTCTCTCTCCCTCTCTCTCTCTCTCTCTCTCCCGGGCCATCTCGCCTTTCCAGCAGGTGAAGAGAGGAGGAGGAAAGAACTCGCCGGAGCAAATTTCCTTTTCAAAACCCGCCTCTAGGAACCCGGAGAGCGAGCTGTCAATCTCCGGGCGCAGCGCTGTGAAAGAGACATGGGGGTGTGGGGGGTGGGGGGGAGAAAGTTTTTTACGTTGAGAGAAATAGATTTCAAAATGTCACCTCATCGGCGTGGAACACCCTACTCTAGTGGAGTGGAACACGGTCAACACTGTGTCTCGCTCTGAATAGATAGCTCACCTGTTTTATTCAGCTTCGAAAATAACTAAGAATCCCCACCGTTGTGCACACTCACATATTGTGGCTGTTATAATATTTGTATTCTAAACCGTGATTCAAAACACATAAATCTAGCTTTAAAATGCCTGATTCCACATCTATCTTGCCTCCGAAATGTGAACCAAACATTTCTAAGGTGTCAGATGAAATCCAGACGTCAATGAGAAGTCTTCTACAGTCTAAATCCATCTAAATTTGCTTCCCACCACCCCTGAAACTGGACACTGTACATGTCTACCTTCCACCCCCCCCCACCCACCCCCCAACTTCACCAATTAACGCCCCATAAATTAATCAGCCTTCATTCAATTATAACTCAGACAGTCTCCAGTGTCACGCCGCAATAAAAGGAGAAGAGAACGTCGCACAATTACTGTCTGAGATACTGCTTGTGGAATGGAAAGTGACACTGTCTAATTAGAGTAACCTAATGAGATCAGAAGGTGTCTATGTCCAGAGACTTGTAGGGGAGCAGGCAGCGGTTCGCCTCTCTGACCCCGGAATGACAGTCCTGACCCTTAGGACCAGCAAGAAGTGCCTTGTGTCAACTTCTCCTGTGACATGTCTGCTCATTACACCAAGTCACGGAATAAAAGTAATGACTGATGCCATATCTAGAGCTGCAACTACCAATTCTTTTCATTATCGATTAATCTATCATTTCTTATTTTAGTTAATGGATTAATCGTTTATTCAGTCTATAAAATGTCAAAAATAACCAAAAATGCCTATCCCAAGTTACCAGAACCCAAAGGAATGTCTTAAAATTTGTTACTCAGTCTGACCAGCAGCCAAAAAACACCCAAAGTATTAATTTTATAATGATATGAAACAGGGAAAAGCAGCAAATCTTAACATTTGTGAAGCTGTAACCAGCAAATATTACTTGATTGACTAAAACGATAAATCAATTATGAAAATTTGAATCGATTAATCTTCTCTCGATCGACTAATCAATTAATTGACTAATCCTCTCGGCACTTACCACATCAAAAAAAATTGACACTGTTTTTTTTTAAAGATTGTCCAACCTGACATGCTGTGTATTATCCGTATTTGCTGTATTTTTGCTTTATGTCCAACCACTGGACAAAATATCACATTCCATATATAATATAGCAATTTGTAGGCAAATACCAATTGTTGCCGTGTGTGTAAACAAAAGTCCACCTTCATATACTGTGTCTGTCCTCATGATAAAGCACAATACATCATTTCATCTTGCATTATGTCTGCTCATTACACAAGACGATCACGGATAAGATCAGAAATCATGGAAAACACACTTTGTCTGTTACCATAACTGATACAAAAAGAAGCTTTTTGTATATGCTGGTGTGTTTTTTTTTTTTTGTTAGCGTCATTTCTTCCAGCGCACCGGCAGCCATCCAGCCGGCCTGTCTGTCTGACAAGACGTATTTAAAGAGCTGGCTGCTGACCTACAGAGGCTTTAGGCAGGCTTTGGGGACAGGCAGCAATTGGTGTCAAAGAGAGGCCAAACGGCAATGATTTATAGCCGGGAAGATTTGACTGGCGAGGAGCTGCTGCTGCTGCTGCCACAATTACCTTTACTGCTAAACTCACACTCTGACTGGATGTTATTCCATTGGCCACAGCCACTGCTTTGTACACACACACACACATACACATACACATAAGCAGACTCCCTTCCCTTCTCTTTTTTTTTTTTTTTTTTTTTTTTTTTACAAGTGCTGTTCATGTTTGAGTGGTTGGGCCTCTGTGTCTTTGGCCTGCCTTGTCCACTTAAAAGGGCATTAATCAACGGCTACTTTATAAATCAGGAGGTCCTCGCAGGCTCAGAGCGATTATGAGGTCAGGGCTCTGCAGAAGTACTTAGCCAATTCCCAGACCCACCCGGACTTGATATATTTTGCTTCCTCGCGGCCAAGCGATTCATCATCATTCTCCCACCGCGGCATAATGGAACAGGCAGGGAGGGGAGGACTGGATGTTAAGCAAAGGTACAGAAGATGAGAGGGAAAGTAATGGTTGTGTTTGGGTGGGTGGGGGGGGGGTGGGTAAAGGAAAGGAAAGGAAAGGAGGAGGGGGAATAAAGTGTTTCATTCTCTCTCAAAACCACCTCTCTATCCCCTCACTCACTCACCTCTCTCTATCCCTCTCTCTCTCTCTCTCCCCTCAAATCCCCAGGCACTTTCGTTTCGCTTCACTTTGGGGGGGGGGGCACTTAACGGCAGCCGGACCCATTCATCCCGGACCTCCTTCTCACTCTCCCCCCCATATTATTCCCGACAAAGCTGAGACAAATGTCGGGAAGATGTAGTTTACTGTTGTGGATGTGGCAGCTCGGCGGGGGCCTTGCGGGAGAAACCTCTACGGGCTATGGCCCCTCTGGAGAGGAGGATGCGGAAGCAGAGGGGTGGAGAGAGAGGGAGAGGGGGGGGAGAGAGAGGGAAGGAAAGAGAAAGAGGGGAAAGGAGGAAAGGGACAGTGGCAGAAGGAAGCAGGGAGAGGGGTAAGTGGGGGGAGAGAAAAGCAGAGAGAAAAGAGAAATTGGAGAGAAAGAGAGAGCTGGAGAGAGAGAAAGAAAGAAAGAGAGAGAGAAGGGCCCTTAACTAGAGGACTGGAGGCTAATGCCCCCAGGGTAAGTCTTCCCCCTCATGAACACTGCCAGCGCAAAATGGAGCCCATAAGTCAAACTAAAAGGGCATGAATATCTGAGTCCACAGAGCCAAAGAAGAAATTATGTATGTTTGTGTGTGTGTGTGTGTGTGTGTGTGTCTGATATTCTGTAATCTGGACCAGTGAAGTGGATATGACACTTTATGGTGCTTTTCTTTCATTATGAACTGGATTAATTGACAATATCCACACAGGCTTACAGCATGAGGCGAGAAACTCATCTACTTTTTCTTGCTCCCCATGAACGAAATACAGTAAGTCACCTTGGACGCAAAAATATGCCGTTGCTCAGTCGGTGGAATAAAATTGAATACGACAACTTCCCGTCAGCGCCGGCCCATCTAGAAAGCAATCTAATAGACACTTGAGTCCCGCACCTTAGGTTACCTACTGTATAAAGTCCAATTTACCAACAAACAATGTCAGCCTGAGGAGACATTACGCTCCGAGTCCTTTTGATTGAAACGCAGAGGAGGGGAAAAGGAAGGGCAACGGGAAGGGAGGAATGGAGGGATCTAGGTAGGAAGGAAGGAAGTGGGGGGGAAAGAGAGGGGAAGGAAGAACATCGGAAGACAATCGGCGCGGTGTTGACAGAGGAGGAGAAGAGGAAGAGGGGCCTGGACACAAAGTGGAGAAGACAGTTTCCATTACCCCCGGCGCCCACTGGAGAATAATTTGCTGAGGCTGGGTAAATTGTGATTTAAGAAGTGTAATGACGTGTAATAATTTTCTGTCAGTGTTGTCAGTTAGTAGACGAGGCGGGGCGGGGGGGGGGGGAGGTGAGAGGAGGAGAGAGGAGGAGAAAGGAGGAGAGTGCTCTGCCGGGAGGGGGGGGGGACCGGGAAGTTGGACCCGATCCAAACAAATGAGAGGGGACATATTGCGTAATGCGTACAGGGGTAACTACAAACAAATCAATTATCGGCTAAACAAAGCCGTAGCAAACGCTCCAGTGTGCGGGGGGGGGGGACAGGTGCGGGAGTTAGATTAGTCGGCGAAGAAACGAGAAAACCTATCGTGTCGCGCGTTTTTTTTATTCGCTTTTTCACGAATCCGCCGAGAGGGACGGGGGTCAGCGTCCCCCGAGTGGCTCCCGCAGTAAGCAGTTAAAAGGGTTTCAAATAAGCTGGAAACGGCCCTTGTTGGAAATAACTCCGACCCTTAATCCCCACCGTAAATCAAGCCGAGTTTCCCCTCAGCAGCTTCTGTATCAATATTTCCCCCCTTAATCTCTCTCTCTTCCCCCCCCCTCACTTACAGTACAGTGGCACTTAGAGTACAGTAAGGCTGGAAAAAAAGAAATGCAGCTGTCCCAAATTTGATTTCCTTCTAACGTCTTTAAGAAGGCTGGTTGTGCCTAGATAGGTTTATGTATGTGATACATGTATAAACAAGGTATTTATGGTCAGACTGAAACAGGAATTTGAGATTATGAACCATGCAGATGAGTGTTTACCCGAACTATATTGCCACTTTAAGACTGGGAATGTACAGTAATGTTGTAATATTGTTTTAGTTTCACTTTCTCTTTAATCCCCACAGATCTTGATAGATGCATCTTGACTTCAACCCAAAAAAAGGCAACAATCTTCAGGTACCTTGGAGAAAGTGTCAAGTCTTATTTCACAGTACTCCAATGGAACGATTCAACATTGAGAAAAACTGGATGTTAGAAGTGAAATGAGGCACAATTATTGTTTGATTTTTCATTTTTTTTGTAATTTTATTGGACATAAAGCTTAAAAATGTTACATTGGCAACACATCTCAGTTTCAAGCTCATTGGCGTACCTGTCCACTCGTGACTTCAAATGAAACACAAAGGATGTCCTTAGGATTAGGTCAACCTTTATTATCACAGTGCCCAACCCAAGCCTATGGGGCATTCAACAAAGGAGTTTTATCTTTGACATATGTAATTTATGAAAAATAAAGCACCAGCCATACTGTTATTAACGCCTCATCACAAGCTCCAATAGAGCAGGGAATCGTGGGCTTTGAGTGATTATGTTATCATTTTTAGTGTACTGTTTTGCATAGACGTGCACAGGTTTAGAAGAGGGAGGGTAAGGGAACGAGGGAAAGGGGAAGGTGGACTTTGCAAATGAGAAGCTGTGTCTTGTCATGGCTGCTCCTATATAGTATATTTAAATATAAAAAGGCATATTTCAAGTTTTGCTTTAAATTGAAAATATTTCATAATCATTTCATGAGGTCCAGACAGCACATTAAAGTAGAGGATGATAAAAAAAATAAAAAAATAATTTCTTTGGCAGAGAAGAGGCAACTTATTGGCAATGGATAGATGGGGTGGGGGAGTCCATTTCAATTATTCAATTCAGTTTATCACTGAGAACATGTGGCGTAAAAATAATAATGTCACCAACGATCAATTTAATGCAAATTGTGTGCCTCGTTTTTTTTTTTTTAAGCTGGAATGGACTGCATGTAACTACTTACAGTCACCATCAAATCATCATTAATACATTGCACAGGCATGAAAAAGAACCATATTTTGGCTCTTTTTTTTTCAGCCCAGGAGATAACTGCACTGGGCATACATACGTTTATCACAGTAATATCTCTATTACAAGTCCCCCCGCTTAACGGGAATGCATAATGCATTCATGCAGAACACAAAATGCCATAAATCAAAATGAAAACGAAATGGATTAGAATGCAGCGCAGTGACTAAGCGGCAGTGACAAGACTAATTCAACATCTAATGTGGTCAAAGGCTTGACTTTCTGCTATTTGTTATTACACATCCGCTAAATTACAAGAACAAGCCTTGCCCCCTTTTGTCTTACTCCATGCTCTCCATAATATCTCCCTCTCTCCTTCTCTCTCTCTCTCTCTCTCTCTCTCTCTCTCTCTCTCTCTCTCTCTCTCTCTCTCTGTCCTGCCTCTGAAACCAAAGTTGTTTGATCATAAATTGTTGAAGTGCAATGACTTGTCTCCTCCACTTTCACTCAGTGGTCCTAGTAGTAGCAAGAGCAGATTAAAAAGTCTGCCACACTACCCAACCGGTCTCAGCATACCATTAGCATATATATGAGATTTGAGACATTTTCTAATATTCTCCAGCAGGACTCATCTGTCATGGCCTGGTGATGAATTATAAAATGCTTGTTTGGGTGTGAGGGGGCTGGAAAAGTAGCCCCGCACGCCCCCCCACTCCCCTCCCCTCCCCTCCCTCTCTCCTTACTTCTATAACCTTTACTATGCCTGTATAAAAAGGAGGGGGAGAAAATCAATGTTGGGACATTTCAATAAAAAAAAGGGGAGTTGTATGCATGTTATTACCTATGCCATTAGTCAATATGTGTGAGAAGTGGTGAAAAAAAAACTGCTATCTGGAATTTGCACAAGTGTCACCGAGTTACAGGGGAAGTGACCGCAGACAGCAGGAAGAAGTTGTATTGCCTGTAATTGGATCTTCTTTTGGTTCAAAATAACGATAGCCAGGAAGAAGTCAAAGCAAATTCTCAGCAACAGATTAAGATATTCCCCAAACCGGAGGGATTTTAGAAAGAGTTATTGATATGAATATCGGTACTGAATGTTTTTAATCAGTCAGTTTTCAGTTGATTGGATTTGCCACATCAGGTCTCAATACCACAGCAGTCAACAATGTGCGGCTATAGTATCTAGTCTCTCACGACGTCGAATCATATGATTATAATAATGTTTTAACGTAAGAATTAAAGTAATAACTAGGTTACCACAATAATAAAAAGGGACAAGCTCAGTTATTAGAAGTCCTTAAATGAGAATACCGCTCAATTTAATAATTCACAAACATTTTTCTCATGACATAGGACAGTCAAGTCGGTATTTCTCAACATGACAACGCTCACCCAAATCTAGAAACAAAAGAAGAAAGACGTTAATGTTTAATGCCATACCGATGTACAGCCTGGAGCTACTGCATAGACAATGAATAGGAGTCATATAAAGTTTTGCATTCAAATGAGATCTTGTTTAAAATTGTGCGATCTAATATGAACCAGAAAATGTGCAAGAATCATCCTGGCTATGTTCACAGATACCTTTTGTTTAGTGTATGGAGGTGTGTTTTAGTGAGACATCACAGATTAGGGAGTAGATCCAACAGCTAACTCCTCTCTGTTGGTTCTTGTTATAGAGATACATGGAAAGACATTATTTTATTAGCTGGTCATGATGTTAGCCCTGTTGAATTTTGGCTGTCTGCTGGAGACAGTGTGTAAAACAACATTTTTTTTATGCTAATAGACAAAGACAGACAGGTAGCATTGGTGCAAGTTAGCTGTACCTGCAAGTAGCCTACCTGGATAGCCAATTTGTATCAAGGATAGGGGTAGCATATGTTCATTATCTCATCCCTACTGTCTGAAAGTAGGCTATGGCTGTATTTCAAAGTAAGTCGGAATTCAGTTTTATCCTGCTTTCAGACTTTTTCCCAAAGAGAGGACTCAAAAGTTGAATATGTAGGAAGAAGCATAAATTAGGCTGCAAATCCTAGAAAAAAGTATTTCAGGAAATCCCTTCATTGTAAAAGAAAAGTAGTTGTAGGTGGTGGAAAGTTCAATCAATCTTTACATTTTGCACACTTACTCTCAAATAGGTGAGGACATGCTGACCAGTGAAAGTTCATGAGGATTTTTCAAAGATGGCAACTGCTGTGAGCAAGTTAAGATAGCTGCTGTAAGATAGCTGTATATTAGTTAAGATAGCTGTATATTAAGAGATCATTTGGTTACCATATAACTTACTATGGCAAAGGAGGTAGGCAACAATTTAACCTATACCTAGCTAGCCAGCCTACATCTGGCTAGCTGGCTAGCTAGCTACCAACACATGATTTAAATACAAGAACAGCCAACATGACTCCTTATTTTTCCTACAATACAATACATTTCCTGACACACTGTAATACAGACAATGCTGTAGCCCTAAAACTCTTAAAAACTAAACAGTAGCCTACAGGCACGTATGATGCTTTGGAACCGCCTCTATTCCAAACTGTTTCTCTCTCAGAACCAGACCAGCTCACACCTCATTACAACAACCTATTCTACGCAACTCAGATACAAAGCAATTTTGTGATTACAGATGAAGAATTCATAAAGCCTACCCATGTAGTTTTTGCTCTTAAACCCTTGACACAACCCCTCTGAATGGTTTGGGTATTCTGGCTACTATGGATGTCAACAAAGTTAAATCATATGTATGTTTACAACATTCATTGTCATTTGGAGCCTACCTACCTAAACATAATTCAGTGCTTCACTCTTATAACTCAAACCTCATTTCCTGACATAGTGTTCAGCAATGGTATAAAAGTATACTATATTATGCAGGACCATATGTAGGCTACTGTAGTAGGCATTGTAGTATTCATTGGAGCAGGTTATATACTTGGTAACTACTGTAAGCCTGTAAATGTAAGGCTAAAAACCTTACTATACCTATACAGTGTGCAGCTGAAAAACATAATTTCTGTTTCCAGCCATGTATACAATATTATATATGTTACAACAATGTCTATCATATTAAATACCTTGCTCTACGAATACAGTACAGTTAATGCTGTGTATAATTTACCTAGGAGTGAGTGTAGCAGCCACATCTCATGGTGTGACAGGAGGGGTGTAATACTTTATAAAGCTTTATATTCCAACTCCTTGCAAACACCCCATGCGTTAATTAAATGACTAAAAAGTGCAGTGGCCTGTGTCCTAAATTAATTGCTTTCTATTAGATTACATTATTGTAGATAGCCCAAGCCATATTATTAACATTGTTGTACATTCTCCTACATTCAATTTCCTTGAACATTATTATTGAGAGAAATCACTCTCTCTTCCTCTACCCGTCTCCCTCTTTCTCCCTTCCCAAGATTGTTCCAAATTTCTGTCATGGTGCATTCTGCTCAGTTAATTAAAGGGGGCTAAAGTGCAGTGGCCTGTATCCTATTGCCATCAAATCCATAACTTAGAGAGAGAAAACATTTACATTAACTTGCCATTAATACCGCCTATGCCGACTTTTCAATTCCCACTAAGTATGATTGTGCACAATAATTGCTGTTGCCTATAAGACAAAAAGGCAAGGAGGTCCGCGAGGGGACAAGAAGAATTTTATGCCATTGTTAATTAAATGAACAAAAGTGCAGCAGGCTGTGTCTTGGAAAACAGCTCTGAGTAATAAAAATATAGCCAACAATCTCTCCCCTGCCCTCCTTTCAATTCAGTTTTGAATACTATTACACAAGGTAATGGAGTTTGGGAATGGGAACTTCTTGATAGCTGTCAGAAAGAAAGAGAGAGCGGGAGAACAGGGAGAGAATGCCTTGTATTTCTTCTTCTTTTTTTTTTCTTTTTTTTTTTTTTAATAAAACGACTAAGCTCAGCAGTCTGTATCCTATCTCAGCTATTGCATCTATTGGATTGGATTATTTTACATTTTGATTGAAATGATGTCCGCGCTAGATAAAAGCGCAGACCCCAGCTGTTGTAATTGAATCAGGGTGGAGTTGTTTATTCGGTTGATCTACAGCGGTGATTCGCTTGTCCTAACACCCAATGCATAAAAGATCCACTCTTGTTTAACACACTGCTGATTAGATCTGTTTAAAATGGCGAAACAAGAGGCGTCCGTGTCCAGAGATGGGCAGGCATAAAGATAATACATATAACGGCATCGGGAGAAGAGGGGGGGTGAGAGGGAGAGAGAGAGGGAGAGAGAGAGAGAGAGAGGGATACGAAGGGGCCCCACGCTCCCTGGCTCTCGCGATGGTGTTGAGCGTATGTGTGTGTGTGTGTGTGTGCACGTGCACGTGCACACAAGTGTCTGTGCGCTGTGTAGCCGCACCATCTGCTTAACTTTCCATGTGTGACCAAAACTTTCAATAAATAAATTTCACATGGCACGGACGCCAGATGCACAGGGGGCCTTGACTGACAACATTTAAATAACATTTAATAGGAACTAGGAGTAAGTGTAAAAGGCTGCGGCATCTCATCCCCCAACAACAGACTCTTTCGAGAATTTAAACCAGCCTTTGTGTCGTTGATGTGAATGTAGTGCCAAGGCTTATAAAGACAGAAAGATAGCAAACAAACAAACAAACCCATAAATCTTTCAAGCCAATTTTCCAGTTAATTCAGACAAGAATAAACACATCACAAGTATGAAATTACACCCAAAGCCGCCCCTATTCGATGTAATATTATGCAGCATTTTTTTTCCATACACCGGATTTAGTGAGCCTTATTTATGAGGACTACTAAATGTATGCCATACAATGGATGGTTGATCATCAAATAATGACTCTTATCACTTTGGAGTAGGACGCACATCCATCATGCTGAGAAAAAGGTGAAGTACGCCCCAATGCACAACGCATGCTGATTTCAATATCACTCCAGGAGAGACCACATATGAAAACATAATCTGCTTAGATTGTTACCCCCCCCCCCTTATGACGGTAACTATGTCAAGGGCACACGCAAAGGCTTAAATGTGTTTACATTTTCGCATATCAAATACGTGACA
The DNA here is from genome assembly GCF_046629955.1 of Centroberyx affinis. Classification (NCBI taxonomy): domain Eukaryota; kingdom Metazoa; phylum Chordata; class Actinopteri; order Beryciformes; family Berycidae; genus Centroberyx; species Centroberyx affinis. The sequence goes on along the minus strand of NW_027282393.1, from coordinate 17,149 downwards.
AGGGGTTCTCTTCGAGTTGTGGTAAACACGGATATATTGGGTATAGACTTTAATCTTACAGCTTTTGTACACCTGTTCAGTTTAGGATAATGGGGTAAAGTAAGAGATAGAGACAAATATGTGTGTAGTGTAGGCTCTTCCTTCCTAAAGCGCATAAATATGTAGCCCGTCATCCATGGTAAACATGCATGTACTGTTTACATTTCGATAAAGGTACTATGATTTTGCGTGTTGAGTGTTCCAATGACACAATCTTGTGCCTGTAATCCTGTAAAACAAAAGCACCATGTAGAGTATGGCCCAATTTTATCACAGTGACACTATAGGCATGTTTATTTATATCCAAATCATTAAAAAGAATATGTATCAGCATTAAACTTCAGTCACAACAAACTAAGATAGCATTACAGCATGCGGTGTTATCATGAAATCCCATGGTATATCATAAATATGTAACCTTCATATAAACTTGCCAGGCTTAACACGCAGCAAACAACTGCAACCAGAATATGTATCAACATTTAACTTCACTCGGGACACAAAACATTGTGTAATCTTTGACATTTACTGACGTTCCGATTACGCCGACATTTGTCAGAAAGCCTAACCTCTGTCCTTCCTTGTCTATATATTATCTGCATATTAAGCCTTTGCATCTGACTCTATCATATGTGGGGGAAAAAAAAAAAACACAGTCTCTATGAAAGACGCAGATCATGTGTTTAATAATTTCTCATGCTTCAGACGCCCGTCGGGTCGCCACCGCTATAATCAATCATCTCTATTAACGGCCATATCTCGCGCTCCGCCAGCCATGACCCCTGGACAGCTGAGCTCAGATTTTATCGCCGCGTGCACGTTTTACTTTCCCCGACACCCCTGCGCTGCCTTACGCCTCTCTCTGCTGTCTGCTCATGTGGTGTTTTAAGCGTCCTGTTGTCTTGTAGCTGTTTTATCGGGGTATATTGCCATGGCTCGCCGTGGCCCCCTCGGCAACCCGAATAACCTGAAACATCTCGGACAACTGAACTCTACACAAAACAGAAGCAAAGATTTCAAGATTTGGTGAACACTTTACTTTAAAGTGGCCTCATTATAGTGTATATCAACCTATGCAAAAGCAATGTAAGTGCACCATAATGCTCTGTAAGTTCTTGAAGAAAATATCCCTTACACATAATGTAATGAGAGTGTAACAATCCAATGAGTGCAAACAATTACACTGTACTCTTTTAGATTTTGTTGTTACATTCTTGTAAGAGAGTTTAAGACAGTATTACATGCACAAGAAAGAGATTTTTGTTATGTACTTGCCCAATATCATTCTGCACTTATAACATGTTTCTGTTGCTAAAATCACTACACTGTTACATTGTCATTGTAAAGAAGTTTTGTTTTTTTGTTTTTCCATTTCTTCTTTTTTTCACCCAATGCAAAATTGTTCTCAGGAATATCAACAATAGGTATCTACAAAAAGAAAGACGGGGAAAAGACGTGTCAGAGCTGGCATTTTACTATGATCTGGTCAGTAAGTCAGCCTGTTCATGTCCTGCAACCACTGGTGTTTTATGAGCCTGGCCCCCACAGTAACCTCAATAAGTTACTGAAGCACTATAAATAGCCAACCAGTCAATATCTCTTACTACTAAACACTGTAAAAATACAAAGATTTTTATTAGGGTTTGAAATCCCAGACATTGGATTTTTATATTTGAGTATGTTATTGAGTGTAGTGTTAGTAACTTTTGAGAGTTATATACATGGATATGGATTTTTAAAGGTGCCATATTTTTAGTTTATTTTCAAATACAGTATGGCTCAGGACAAGAATAATGTTCTTCATTATGTTTTGCAAATACTTGTATTTAGTTAAAAAGGTATTTATTGAAAGAATTTGAAGACTCACAGGCAGAACAGTCACAATACTGGATCTGGATTGGCCGACAACAGCAGCTCCTTTAGTTCAAATGAGGTGAACCTGCTGAGGTGAGTGGAGGCTTTCCAGATCAAATGCTGCAAACTGGCCTGATTGGAAGGATGTTAGCAGTTGTTTAACGAGGGGAGCCAATCAAGACCAAGTCCAGTTGTGATGCATTGACCGGACTTATTAAGTCTGCCTGTAAAAAAAAAAAGGATGGATATTTGAAAATGAAATAACTTTAAAATGAACCACTTCAACAGAATCACATTTTAGCAATGTCTTCATGAAACACCTTTGATCATGCATGAATAGAGGAAAATTTGAATTCCTATAATAGGGCCCCTTCAAAAGGTGAGCTTGCAAAAGTGAAAATATCTTCAGTAGTTTAAGTGACTTCAACTGGAAAGAGAATTTTTGGAACAAATCATGGAAAAGTTGAGCAGTACTGTATATATAGCATGTCATTTGCTATTTATGGCACACTGCCCTACAAAGACAAACAGTAGTAACTTATTTTGTACTGTATGTTAAAAATGCTATGAAGGGTTTAGATTTCATTTCTGCAAAAAATTAGTCCCATATATACTATCAAACTATCACAGCTACTATTACTACTGTGGAAACTCACATTATGTTGGGGAATTAATGCATTGATCAAGTATTAATATTATTTTGTGAATGTGTGTGTGTGTGTGTGTGTGCGCGCGCACATGTGTGTCTGTGTGATCTGTGTGTGTGTGTGTGTGTGTGTGTGTGTTGGTAAGCACTGGCTAGCTTGCAACTTTTATATGATGACAAGAAACACATTGGATTTTGTGCCTTGCATATGAAGCAGGAATAAGGATATATTTTCAAAATAAGGTTCATATTTCCCATGTTTATGCAATCTTGCCTATTGCGATTGTTGATTGAAAACTTTTCCATGCACCTCGTCCCGCTTACCTTCAAGACAACTCAGGCTCTTATGACCATAATTAGGTGTTCACATGACCCAGGTGTTAATTATAGTATTTTTGTGATAACATTACGAAGCATTCTGAAAATACACACATTTCTCTTAAGAAATACAAAAAAACACACCCATGACCTCCTTCCCACTGCCTTTGCAATGCTAAAACAGTAGTAGTTTGTAGTTTATCTCAGTGATTCTCAACCTTTTTCATATCAAGGACCCACATTAGAGCCACGGACCCCAATTTGATGAGATTTTCTCATTTGAACCCAAAATTGAGAATATTTTTATTGTTAGATATGATATTGTCCAGAATCCCATGACTATCTGTATTGTAGGTAGAGAGATAACAGTGAAACTATGATCAAAATAATCATTCTCTAATTGTGTTAACTTCTTGTAAATGAAATAATGGTGAAGTTTAACAATTCATCAATTTGCTGGGGACCCCCTCAAGGACCCCTGGTGGTCCCCGGACCCCATGTTGAGAACCACTGGTTTATCTCACATGTTGGCACTGGTCTGGAGGGTTTGCCCAGTCTGTGCTAGGTTCTTAATACAATTCAAGAATGTAGTCCTGGACGGACTGTATAGTGCAAACAGGAGTTAAACTTCTCTAGAACCAGTCAGTGGCTTTAAGGATTCAGAAAGGATCTATGTAGGACTTCTCTGGACACCTCTGATGACTCAAAAAACTACAACTATAACTAAAAAAAAGTATCAGTTTATGTCACATACCATACAATACTGATGAAGCCATTACAAAAACCACTCACCATTGCTTGTCTGCACCACCCCTGATGGAACTGTTCGGAAAATTTAGCAGAAACAATTCAAGACAGATGATCTGGGTCGAGAAAGGTTAAGAAAAACACCAGTATGTACAATCAGCAAGTAATCTGATTTCAAAAGATACATGAAGTTGCTGGTTTCTAAACAGATATCACTACATATACTCACACTGTATTACTCAGGCTGCTGCCTGTCATGTTGGAGATATTTACATCAGTCAACATCAGAAAGAGAGAGAGAGCGAGAAAGAAACAGAGATGTTCTCAGTGTGTAGAGAGCAGCGGTTGACCTTTTCTCTCACTGCTGGCATCAACCCTTCAAACACACACACACAAATAAACACACACACACACACTCAAACACACTCAAAAAAAAAAAAAAACCCACAAAGCAATAATGTGGAAATGTTAACAGCTTACAATTAAAAATGTGATTTATGTTCCGTACAGCTGTTAAATGACACTGCGGCCCAACGATATCGATTTCCATATCATTAGCATAATAGTTTTATTGTGGTATAATTACAAAATAAAAAGGCTCCTACCTGGCAAGCCTTTACTGCATATCAGGGACTCTTAAACGAGCAAAATGTTACCTCACACAAGTAACATGGGTCAATTGCAGCCGGGGATAGTCGGGGGTAATGATTAGATCATTAAAATTTAGTCTATGCTTCGCAGAGCATAGAGAAAATTAACTTCCCCCCACCAAGCTCATTTTTCTGCTGAACATGAAATAATGATTTTCTGCCAGTATAATTACAAAGCTAACATCTGATAGAGTCAGCATCCAGGGGGGATTATCACATGCATGAGTATTAGACCTCATTACCAGCTTGACTGCAAAATTATTACATCTTGTAATTGGATGGCGAGATTTATACACAGATTGGGCCAGGGTTCCTCGGTAAGATTGTAATTACAGGCTTCGCTGGTTCGCTACTTATCACACGGCGCGCAGGAGGGAGGAGGGCCGAAAAAACAAGCGGAGAGAGGAGGGGAAGGAAGGAGCGTTTCATTAAGCAGGGCGAACCCTATCAATGGCGGAGCGCGCCGGGGCCGGGGTGCGGGGTGCGGGGCGCGGACTGGGCCGGGGCGAGAGAGAGCGGGTAACATCTTCCCTCCTCTCTCCTTCTCTATTTATTAGGCCAAACAGTGGAGGTGTTTGCAGAAGGAGAAGGAGAAGGGGGGGGGGGGGGGGGGGGGGGGGGGGGGGGGGGGGGGGGGCATTTATTATTACCGGGGTTCCTCTCCCTGACAAATGGGATTTCATTTATTTAACCTCCGCTGATCTATTCCGGCGAAACGTATAAACAAGCCATCCGTTTTTTTACGAGCGCCGCGGAGTCGACGCCTCAATTATCTAAAGGCTAACTGAGTGTTAAAGTGAGCCATCTGCCAGCGGGAAGCCCATTGATTTAATTTGCCTTGCGGTTTTACCCCCCCCACCACCACCACCACCACCACCAATGCAACCCGGGCCCCACTTTGTGCCTATAGAAAAAGAGCCACACGGATACACACACATATCCCTCATTGAACCCGGGTGGTCACGGGTTATTTGTCGCCGAGTGCGCCGCTGTTGCTCCGCCATACATGTGTACTTCCACTGCACCTCATATGGTTCTGCGAAAAAAGACAAGCGGGAATGAGAGACAGAGGGAAAGAGAGAGAGAGAGAGAGAGAGAAGGAGAGGTTAAGGGAAATCAATACCCGGGCTTAAATTTGACGAGACGAGGAGTTAGGATGTCGGCCTGCCAATGGAGGGGACACCTTTGTTCTCCTGTAGCCAACTAATCTCTGCCTGCATGCTGAATGGATATTGACACTGTGTGTGCGTGCGCGTGTGTGTGTGAGTGTGTGTATTCGCCCCAGGTTGTACAGTATGTGAGTGTGTGTGTGTGTGTGCGTGCATCCTGGAGGGCTCCTTTGCAGCTAATTTTATAGCTGGCCCCACACACTAATCAGCGTGCCAGCGGTAATGGAGTTGTTATTGGAGTCCATTACAAAGAGCCAGGTTGGATCAATGCTGGTATCAGTGTTCACAGATGCAGCTGGTTCAACCCATACAGATACAAAGATGCATAGGGGAATGTAGGTAAATCTGTGAGTGTGTGTGTGTGTGTGTGTGTGTGAGAAATATTTTGAAATCAACAACAAAGAAATGACCTTATACTCACAATTTGAAAACACAGACTCCATCGTCAGTGTTATTTGGTCAGCAAAGGTTTTATGATAATATGATAACTAACCAAAAAAAAAAAGTTTTATCAGTGATTTTTTTATTTTTTTTTTTCCTTTCAAATCATCAGTTATTTTATAATGGAATGTATCAAATGATGGATACTGTATTAGAAAATTTCTCAGAAGTACACATACTGTAAGTACTAGGACAGAGTGGAAAAGTTTCTTGTTTTTTTGCTGTTGACTTGTTTACAGTATAATGTGGATGGATTTCAAATCAAAATATGTGGTAACTCTTCCTTTTTAAGTAGATCTTATGCTGGGAAAGCTACATTATTATATGTAAATATGTAAATAAGCTAAATTATCATACCATGTGTCTGTCAACTGACTGGCTGCAAGATCATTCCACCTGAAAAGAGAGCAAAATTTTGATTTTCCAAACAGTTCCACTTGGGGGGTGGAGCAGTATGTGGCAGTAAATCACTGTTGCATGCAATACATGCAGTCAGATGCCGGACTGTTTCGGTGGCTACATCTGTAGGGAGCAGATTCAGCCAATAATCAGTCACCCGCTGCTAGCATTGTAAGTGTTATTGGCAAGCAGATGAGAGAAAATCCTTTCAAGTGACACTCAATCCCTTTCTCAGCAACAGCAAAGGAACACATGGCTTAACTGCAGTAGACAGTGAACCTATCTATTGGCACACATGTACGTACATACACAGGCACTGTACACACTTCGCAAATGTCTGGACTCATGGACATGTATGAACACACACATACACACACACACACACACACACACACACACACATTGAGATACACATTGAAATACAAGAGGACAGTAAGCAGGAAATCCCTAAATTACTTTCGTATCTCCTTTTCACATTTAATCATACTGATTGGTGTGTCATTATCACAGTTACCATCAGGGTTAGCTGTGTTTATAATGTATTTACTTACTGGTCTGTAATCAGCAGCACCGCACACATTACTGCTTCAACTCAGTAACATAATATGATTTCATTTCACTTGCGTTTATTGCATTATTGTATTACATTTGTAAAAAAAAAAAAAACTGTAGAAAAAAGAGAAAATGTTCCTGTATCAATAGTTTCATTATAATCCACAACCACAATGAACAAATGTATGAATAAATAAAAAATGTTAGATTTTTTTTCAATTAAAATAAAAAGAATCAGTTATGATAACAGATTACAGTTCCCATTTTTAATCATGTTATTGTAATCTCTGTGGATTTTCAGCACTGTATGAACTTGATACCGCAAAAACATTAAATTCCCTGTAGGTTCTAAAAACTCATCTCTTCATTTTTTCTTGTATCAGTCCTTTACTTACTTTCTGACCTTCCTTCCTTCTCTTTCTCACCCTCCCTTCCGTCTATCCTTTACCCTCCCTTCTTTCATCACTTCCTCTTTCCCTCATCCTTCCTATTTCCCTCCATCCCATCCTCCCTCCTTCCTTCTGTCCTCTTCCCGTCCTCCCACCCTCTGCCACAGTTCCCCCCCTCCCCTTCCCCTTCTTTCCCTCCTTCTCTCCCTCCATCCCTCTCTCCCCAGAGTCAGTCATTTGGTATTTAAGTGGAATGGGGCCCATTAACCCTGCCAGCTTGTGTCTCCTCTCTCCTCCATTGATCAGAATGCACACTGGAGATATTTTATTACGGCTGGTTGTGGGGGGACTGACTGACGCAGGCCTTTAAGCAACTCTTCATTTTTAGTCATGATGGAATTGGACTGTGTGTGTGTGTGTGTGTGTGTGTGTGTGTGTGTGTGTATGTGTGTGAATGGATATTGGAGTGGACACAGATTGGCAAGGAAAGTTGTTCCCCAGGGAACTATCAGAGGGAATTATGAGAGCAGTAGGCTGGCTGGTAATGGCTGCTGAAAAGAGCAGCTTGTTTTTTTTTCTATTTTTTGCTTTCGTTTTTATTTATTTACTTGTTTGTTTGTTTGTTTACTGATTGGTTCAGTTTTCTTTATTCTATATTTTTTATACTCTTACTTTTTTTCCCCCCCTTTTCCTCTTATATACAAGTATATACAGTACGTAAAGCTCCAAGTATTGTGCAAGCTTGGTTTGGTCTTGTTTGCTGATATATTTTTTTTTATGTTTTCTTATTGGACATTGTGAAAAAGTAAAAAAAAAAAGAAAAAGTTTGGATGTGAGGTTTTTTTGTGGATATTTTCATATTCATCTTTTTATGTTAATGCTATTGCTTAGTAGGTCCATCAATACCAACAATGTCTTACTTTCAGCACTGTAGAGTTGCAGGTTTTGCTCTCTTTTCAGCTATCAGATGTTATAAGGAATGTTCTGGAATGTGCTGGTGATTGAGAGAGACTAGAGTTTTGTATTACAATAGTTGTAACATTCATTGTAACAGGAAATAATAAGTACTAATGCAGAATAGATGAATGATTTTTACAATTGCAACCACTGTCACCCTCTAAACACATCAGCTGCACAGAAGAGCAGTCACCTCATTTCATCAGGGATATACTGTATGGAACAAATGTAATCTATTACAATATATATACAGTATATATATGGTGGTGGATGCCCTTCATGGGCTTTGGCAAATGGAGGAACTAAACAATTTGATGGAGATGCTGGCTCAAAAATCAAAAACCCAGCAGCTTGAGAAGAAGAAGAGAAGACCATCATGACCAATGATGTTGACTATCTTCTTTCCAGGGAGGAACAGCTCAGAGAGAATAAAGAGGTAGGGAGGAGGGAGGAGTGTAAGTGACACCAGTTGAGGTGTCACAGTATGGCATAGCAGTTATAAGTAGGATTTTCAAGCTACCGTTTGCCTCCTGTTTGACATTTCAACAGAATTTGCCTTTTTTTCTATAGAAAGCAAAATCCAGCATACGATCACCTCCAGCAGAGGATTACCAGGGAGAAGGACAGCCTGACTCTGTCCTGATCAGCAGAAATGAAGCGATGATAAAAAGTGGAGGTAGATGTCAACAAAATCAGAAAGGCCCTAGACATGGAAAAGGGAGAGAGTGTGAGAGAGCGTCCTTTCAAAGAGAGGTTGAGGATGATCGAGATGAAGAGAGCCTTCCAGTTGGAGAGGGGCGACGTCATGAAAGAGAGAGAGAGAGACCATCCAAAAAGAACACAACAGCAGATGAAGAGGAGGGCCTTTCAAAACATCTGTAAGGGAAGCGAGACCTTCCAGCAGAGAAAGGTCAGAGATGGCCATGATGCGGAAGGCCTGTATTAAAGAGAAGGCTGGGCTAGAGAAGATGAGGGAGGTCTTCCTCAAAGAGGCAGACATGATCAAGAAGAGAGAAAGCATCAGTAGAGATAAGGAGAAAGCAGTGAAGAAATGCCAATGATGGAGGACATGAAAGGCAATGCTTTGACTCCATCAGCCAAACCAACATCCATCCTCAAGCCTGCAAGAATGAATGGTGACTGTGGCTTTATGGCAGCAAGACACAGACTTGGAACAGAAAATCACATATAAATTTTATATTGGCCAGAGAGTGTCTGGAGGAGCAAAGACAAGTGGGGCAAATGTGGCTGTGGGCCAATCTCTCTGCAGCACCAGCCTAAATGTTCCAGTGCCACCATGACCTTGTACGTACCCATCAGCCAGAGGTATACCCCACTGTATGTCCTGTTTTTTACTCCAAAGCATATAGAAAAAAATCACATCAATTTCATAAATGTCGAACACGCAATTTAAAGATATATACTGTAATTGGCTCACCATGGCTCATCAGTAATCAACTATGCAGTCACTAGTCGGACTGATTAATTTATTTTTTTTTCTTTCTCCTTTATTAACTGTATATTGATTTTGTGTTGATGTTCAGATCTCTATTTACTTGATTTCTGTGTATATATATACAGTATATTGACACTGATACTTCCACTAACTACTGATAATGCTCTTACTAACTACTGATGATATTGATGAATTTACACTAACTATTTTAGTTGAACTGATCTTATCTTATCTATTGCTTGTCTACTGTTATACAGTTTATGTAACTCCCTCCTTCTATTAACCAATGTATGTCTATCTTATGTCTAATGTCCAGTGCTTGTTCTTTATACTACCTGCCCAGGGACTACGGATGAAAAGTAGCCTTCTAAGTAGCCCCTCCCTGTCAAATAAACTAATAAATAAATAAATAAATACATTTTTGGACTGGAAAAAAAAAACATTTGCATTTGTTTGGACTTTTTTCCTGGGGAAAAGAGAGGATGTCCTAACTGGAGATGCATCCTTTTAAAAGTTTGTTTTTTTAGTCTAAATCCCCTACACTGGACCTTTTAACTTTGCTGTAAAATGAATAACAATGTACCTGTAGCTATGACTTCATCTTTGCAGATCAAACTATTCTGCATTTTTGAACAACTGAAGGCATTTATGAGCAAACAGAGAGAAAAAGCAAGAGAGAGAGAGAGTTAGGATGCTCATTTACACCTTTACTCTCCTCTGTATCTGTGTGCTTACGCCTGAGTCTATGCTTATATGTCTAGGTGCACAACAAGACAACTGGTGCTGGAACTTCTTTTTTTTTTTTTGGCCCGCCAGTTGTTCCAGAAGACAAGCCAGTACTACTCCCAGATATGCAGGATGAAAAGCAAACAAGCAGCTCCCTCTCTGTCTCTCTCCTCCGTTCTTCCGTGTTCTTGTGAGAAGCTGCCCTGCCTGGCTGTGTGTAATGGAAGAACACACAGTCTGCCTGTAGACGCGAGCGAACCCCTGTCCCTCCACTCCACTGTGTCAAAGTTTTAGCAACACAGATGCTATGGTGAGGAATTCCACTGTAAACATGAGGCAAGTGTCTCTATTCCCCGCAAAAATGATAAACCTCTAACTACTCTAATTTAAGAAGACGTTTTTCTTTTCCATATCCGTGCTCATATCATTGAACTACCATGATAATCAAATATATATATAGACTTGACTTGGGTTCTGGTGACTTGGGACTTGACTTTGACTTGACTGGTTTCTAAAGTCTTGACTTGAGATCTTGTGTTTGTGTAAATGACTTAGATTGAAAGTGATGAGATTTGTTCCAGCAGACGACTGAATTTAAATTCTGTTTTCTGAATTTGTATGGAATGATTGAATTTATTGAAGTTGAAACTGATTACAGAAATCAAACTCATGATGCTCTTACCAAGTTTTTATCCTATTAAACCATATTGCATTGAAAAGTCCTAGATATTTAGTTTTCTTTAAGATATTAAATTGATACTGGACTCTTGATTTGTTCTGACTTGACTTGCTGTTCTACATTTAGACTTGAGACTTGACATTAATGACATGGACTTGACATGGACTTGACTTGGTAATCTACATTTAGACTTGAGACTTGACTTGACACTTGTGCCTCAAGACTTGAGACTGACTTGGGACTCACCTCTGGCTTCTGTATTTTCAAAGCTGCACCATAAGCCCTGTAAGCGAGTAGTTTGTGACAAACTTTACTTATAACTTGTTGAGCTTACGTTTCAGGTCTAACTGCAATATCACAAATCTCCACATACAAATAATCCCAGATATACACAGATGTACACAATGACAAATGCAATGAGTGCTGCAATGTGTCCCAGCTGACTGTGTAACAGGTCGGGTTAGACTTGTTTCACTGGTGCTTCTGGGGCAAAATGGAGCTAATGTAAACTACTGTACCTTTACTGCTTTAAATACAACGGTACTAGAGTGAGGAATTGCCACCAGCAGAGTCAGATAGGTGAAAAGTGTGCAGCAAAAGGCAGAGAAAAGCTCTCCAGTTAAATGCCAAGGAGCCTTGAAGCCAAACGCACCTAACTCTGCTTAGATAAGATTCATCCATGGCTCTCTATTGCTATGCTAGCAAGCCCATAACTCGCAGGTCCTCTCTTTATTTAGCGTATCACATGAGGTACTTCACTTCACCTCTCTCTCTCTCTCTCTCTCTCTCTCTCTCTCTCTCTCTCTCTCTCTCTCTCTCTCTCTCTCTCTCATGACTACTCCGTACCCCTAAGGCAGGATTGCAGGACTGAGAGTGGATGAGTTACTGAATAATTCTGGGTTGAGGCTCAGTTCAATTATTGGGAGACGCTTTGGAGCACCAGTTATTCTCCCAGTAATATATGTCCTCAAATGCTGAAGGCCTGCTAATGGAAATATAGCAGAGAGGGTCATCCAAGGACTTCACATCCCCACTGGGCCAGAAGGAGAATTTTGATTCAAATATCATACAGTGCAAAGCACATATGCATCAAGTATCTTAGAATGGGAAGCCTCATTTGACACTGAATTGCTCTTGTAAAGGATAATACCAGTGTTTTGGCTCAAGTTTCGCTATACTTATTTTTTCCATTACTGAGATATTTGGATATTTGGATATTAGTTTTCTTCTATTTCACCACTGCCATAAGTGAAAATAGAGCATAAACACTGCAAATATCTACACAAACTTGATTAAAATTCCATGCTAACCTCTGAGGTATAATTTATTTTTTATGAAAAGTTGATGAATCAGGTGATAAATCAGCATAAATATCAGTATCTCATACCCAAATATCTCAGTTATGGAAAATGATGCCAAACAGTGGTATAAGCTCCTATTAATGGTATAGAATTCATATGTTAAAAACATTGGCACTATACTGTAAGTGTTTAGTCTACATTTATGTCATTTGATCTGTTATTTTACTTCACTGGCGATTTTCTTAGAAGTGAAGGCCATGCGGGCTACACCGATCCGCGCTGAATTTTCTTTTCTTTTCATTTAATTTTTTATGACGGCTCCCGTGATTGAAATTGGGTGTGCGGCACTGTGAGCCACTTTGGGGACAGGAACAAATGAGGAGATAATGAAAGAAGTGAGCCTGGGGAGAAAATCAAAACAGAGTCAATGAGTTTGTTCTCATTTGTCCTTAGCTCAGCAATTCTTGGCATGTGAGTTTGACTTGATTCAACATGAGGATAAATGTCAAAATGCAGGGATTTTTACAGTCAGGAGCACAAAAGCATGCACGTGAATAGCAACCCATACTGTACAAGTATGCACGCACACACACACACACACACACATACACATTCGTAAGGTCCTATAGGCCTCAATTCCTTTCTGTAACACTAGAGTATTATATCAAGTTTGAAGGCGGAAGGTAAATATTCTACTGGAAAAATGGCACACATGAAAACTGGAACCATTTCATTTTAACTATTTCATTCAGTGTAATAACCCAAAGGACCACAAGCTCTACATAATTGACTGCACTGCACCGCACTGTACTGCGTCCTCCATTGTGTGGTATTTCATTGTAATGTATGTTGCATGGCCCCGGACCAAAGTGAGATCTCAATCATTCACACAGAACGGTTTTATTGTTATTGTTGCTGACATCTCCGTGTTGACACATTGTCAGCAGGAAAAGAGGGGAGAGAGAGAGAGAGGGAGAGAGAGAGAGAGAGAGAGAGAGAGCATTGGCAGCTCCGTCACTTGTGAAAAAAAAAAAAAAAAATCTGCCGGACGTGGAGCCGGCTCAGCGCGAGGAACTGGCCAATTATTTCTGAAATGGCAGGGGAGTTTTTGAAATGTGAGAATGTTTCCCTGGATATATACCACAGACAAGCGTATAAATGACAGGCACATAAACAAGACGTTCGAATGATGACTTTTTTCCCCTTCTCTTCCCCTTCACACACACACACACACACACACAATGGACAGAATACTGTTTCTGATATCAAAATTATTGACTCAAAAACTCCCCTCTTACCGTCCAATGAGAACATGCAGCGTGTGTGTGTTTGTATGTGTTCCTGTGTGTGTGTGTGTGTGTGCGAATAAATCCCGTTCACTCGAAGCAGTGATTCAGAGGTTGGCTTGTGTATCATAAACCTGTGCTGTTTGACATTTGATTAAATAGCATTACTGCCAATCAGCGGCGCTCGATCCTGAGCGCTGGGTCACGCAGGTTGTGGATTCTTTCCCTTATTGTTGACAGGCTGCACATTATAAGCCCGCGTGAAACACTGCTTACAAGTCTGTGTCTGTGGATGTGTGTCCATAACCAAGTGGTTGTACATGATCCAATGTGTCGAGAAAAGGTTTAGAGCGTCTCGTGACCGATACATTTCTCTCAAATTGTGGGTGTTCTTGAAGGCTTTTGCCCCTAAAAATGCTATATATCCATTTTGGAAAGGAATCTTAAATGGTGTTTGTTGCTCAGTGTTTTTAAAAAAAAACACCAGTTACATCCTCTAATGCTACAAAGTCAATAAAATTTCAGTACATCACGTTTTTGCAGGATGCTGATGATTTGAAACAGTTTACAAGTTTGTGTCTGCAGAAAATGTGAACAAATAACTAGCTTTCACTGATGCATATATAGTTTTTGCAATATTTTGAGACCAAAAACATGAGCCACGAGGGGATCAGATATCCCAGATATCAATGCATGCACAAAAGAATATTATCTTTTGACCTGGTGAATATTTGCACATGTAAAAACATTGGGAAGATATAAGCAGGATGAAAAATGATCCTGCAACAGTGTTTTTTTTACCCTATATTTGACATGCATGACATTTTTTACCCTGTATTTGACATGCAAAACATTAGAACTCTATGACCATATAAAGCATGTATGCACTTTCTGGTGTGCTAGACAGTAATAGACACAGAGTAGACACATAATATTATCGAGACATAATATTACGTGTAGACATATAATCTTATAATGAAATAGGTTTAAAAATTGTTTTTTCTCATCTAAAATATTCTCAATCGACTGATGTCTAGCCTAATTTCTTGGCCAACTGTTACTGAAACGGATGCTCCTGCTGCCCTTTTAACTATTGACAACATGATCAAAACACAAGACTCAGGTATCAGACCCCTCCACCAGAAAAATCCCAGCAGTATTTATTTGTTTTCGGGTCACCCCTCTTCCACAATAAAAGGTTGACCCGTGACCCCTCTCTCCATTAATCAATGTAGAGATGAATAAATAAGCGGGGCATGTGGCAGCTGGCCTTCCAACAAGCTGTCTACAACTGTCCAAACCACTCCAGAGTCATTTGCCAAGGGGAGGCCTATAGATCAGCCAAATGGAGTTTGAAACCTAAAGAGTGACCAGGGGATTGGAGAAGGAGAGGAGGGGATGATGGCGGGGCAATCTGCTACTGGTGTGGGGGGTCTCAGTTCAGAGAGGGGAGGACAGGAGATGGGGGGCGAATGGGAGGGGAGGGGAGAGGAGAGGAGAAAAGGGGGAGGGAAGAGGAGAGACATGGGAGAGAGGGGGGTAGCGGAATATCTTAGAGAGGAGAAGAAAAGGAGAAGGAGAAAGAGAAGGAGAGGAAGTGTAATAGGTAATCAGATAGAGATAGCTGGTAATCTGTTGCTGTGGGTGGTCTGGGACCTGAGAGGGGCGAGGAGGCAGGGGAGAAGAGGGAGAGGGTAATAGAGAGGACTTTAGGGGAGAAGCGAGAGGAGAGGAAAGCAATATGACGGTGGTCTCCAAGGTGAAGAATTTGGAGAAGTGAGAAGTGAAGGTTTTAGGAGGGGGACTTGAGAAGGGAGAAAAAAAAAGTAAAGGGGGGAAATGTGGTGGGGGGAATCTGTTGTTTTGTGGGTATCTGACTTGGGAATAGTCGTGTGATCAGACCACCTGTCAGGACCTTGTACTAGAAGTGAGTACAAGAGGCAGCATGGAAAGATTTTGGTATATAATATGCACATAACAATGAAAAAGTGTAGGCAGAGAAATGTCTTATGTCATTATGTAATATTTTTAAAAAGCATGTTTTGACCTGGATTTGTAGCACACATCTTGGGCCAATGATTGTAATTTTAAATGCTGAGATGCATCATTCCCTTAAGTTTCATCATTCCCTCAAGAACAAATGAACAAACAAATGAACAACCGGACAATGTGGCGCCCCCCTTGGGCCAATCAGTGTAATGTTGAAATGCTGCAACACAGTGGTGAGATGCATCATTCCCTCAAGTTTTGTCAAAAGATCAGCAGTACCTGTTGTGTGTGACAGATGAATGAACTAACAAATGAACAAACAAATTAACCAATGAAAGGAAGCTGAGCCATAGACGCTCCCCAAGAAAGAAAGAAAGAAAGAAAGAAAGAAAGAATCCACCAGCCAAACAAACAAATAAACATCAACAGTATGGATGGCAGAAGATAAGATGAGCGGAGGATCTGAGAAAAATCACTAAATGGAGAGAAGGAGGGATGTAGGAGGGATATCAGGACAGAAAGTGGAGAGAGGGATGGAGGCAGGGAGGAGAAAGAGGAGAGGGAATGACGGAGCGCTCTATTCCTTCCATTATTGATTATGATCTGAGCCCACCAGAGGCACCAGATGTCAACCAGGCGGTTTGAGTTTCCACTGGCCTGTTTAAAGCTGCCAAAACTCATCTCCCTCTCTCTCTTATCTTCTTTCTTTTCGTCTCTTTCTTTTTTGCTCCTTAATCTCCCGTGCCATTTTGATCGCCATCATTTTAATGAATGGCTTTGTTTCTTCGGTTTTCCTCCTTAATCTCTGATCACCACCCTCTCCATTTTTGTTTTCCCCTGCATGTCTTCATGTGCTGTGCATTTCAATCTCTCTCTCTCTCTCTCTCTCTCTCTCTCTCTGTCTATCCCTCTCTATTGCCACCCACCATTATTGCTAATGTCTAAATTGATTTGGGGCTAATGACATCTGGGATACTGTGATACTCAGCACTTCATAATTGACAGGACAGAGGAGGGGAGGGAGAGGAGATGTTTGTGTGTGTTTGTTTCTATCCGTGTGTGTGTGTGTGTGTGTCTGTATGTATTGCCTATATTTCTGCCTGTGAGTGTGTGTGTGTGTGTGTGTGTGTGTCCTCTCTGTATTTCACACACAGTATCTGCGGGACACATCAGGAGTGTCCCAGGGACCCGATCCTGAACAAATGAAATAGTAACGCTTTGGATGGGAAACAAGAGCAGCAACATAATTCTATTTGAAGAGGAAAATCAATTCAACACCAAAACACAAACCCACCCATCCACCGCACCGTGTCTCCACCATGCTCATATATAAAATCACTGTCCCGGTGTGTGTGTGTGTGTGTGTGTGTGTATGGGGGGGGGGGTCAGTTTCACCCCTATGTTTCACAAAGTGGGGGCGTGTAAGTTTGAGGATGATGCTGTATATGGATTCATGTTGTAAATCTGTACATGTCTCTCTCTCTCCCTCTCTCTCCCTCTCTCACCCCCCCCTCTCTCTCTCTCTGTCTCTCTGTCTCTTTTTCTCTCTGT
>NW_027282392.1:0-52257 GCF_046629955.1 Centroberyx affinis | reverse complement strand
GTTACTTTCCACCTCTGGCTGAGAGTCATGTGACTTTTATTTACAAGCCCTGGTTGGCTTGTGATTGGGCGGTATGAACCTAAAGAAACCAAATATAAAAATAAAACAGAGGAGATTTTGGTTCAGACCAAAGAAAACCAGCTGCAGGTTTTTCTCTCCTGGTTTCTGGAATAAAAATCTGCCATCTGGGAATTTCTGACTTTCAACTGTGAAGTGAAGCAGCATCAGACAGGACACACACACACACCGGCTGCTGTGGGGGATCAAACCTGTGAGTCAGTTACGGGACGACCTCTGACTCTGATTATTCCCTGTTGCCATGACAACGCTCTCTAACATCATCCCAACATGACTGGAGCCTGATGCTCTGTCTTCCATGTCTAACTCGCTCTAATCTCTCTTGTTAAACCTGATGGCTGATGCTGGGTAATCAGTTCCACCATGATGCCCCCCCCCCGCCAACCCCCCCCGTCCCCCCCCACCCCCTTTAAGGAGGGGCAGGAGGGGGGGTGGAAATCATGTGGGGGAAAATCTGTTCAACAAACCCAAACACAGAAACTGAAGTAGGTGTGTTTCTTTGATGGAAAAATCTTCCCTCCCCTTCATTCACTAACTTCCCCATGCAGATTAATAAATAATTCGTAAAATATGTATGTATGTATATATTGTTTTGTTCTGATTTATTTAAGTGTCATGCACCAGTTAGGAGCCCAGCCCACACAGGACATCACATACAGTCCAACAAGTCGACCCATAGAGTCAACAAACCAAGCTTTATATCCATATGATTACAGTATTTACACATACTTCAGGTACTTTTGTCTTCTTTTCCAAAATATAAACTTGTTATTTGAAAGCCATTTTAACAAATCACCTTCACAAGACCTGAATCTGAATTTTTGAAATTTTTCTCTTGCATTTTTTCAAACAAAGAATTCCTCAGGTCACAATACCGAAATCCATCCTCAGTATTATTATGTATCATGTAAGCAGGCAGGTACAGACTGAATGATTTTCCCTCTCTACTCACTTTACTTGCTCTTTAAACAATATCTGTTACATCTCTCTCTTCAGCTCTTACTAATTTATTTTCCCAGCATTCACTCTGACATGACAGTTCTGTGGGCCACAGTAATATTGTAATGGCACTAATGGCCCTGACCTTTGACCTCCTTCCTTTTGGCTGTTTGCTGTGTCGGTGATCTAGGAACTGAACCTGATCTTGTTTTGGCATTTCAGCCTTTAGTCTCGGAGGCTCCTGCCTGAGCTCCGTTGTTTCTGACGCTCTAATTAAAATAAAACAAAACAACAACGCTCCATCTTCTTCTTTTGCCCAAACAACAGGCTGCATTTCCTCTTATTTAACAAATTTAACTCAGGAGGCCATGTCAGTGCAGTCAAGGCAGTCAAGACCTGTATCGCCTCCCACACACAACACACAACACACAACATTAACCTGCTTCCAGACTCCTGAGTCTCCTCCACTCTTCAGAGAGTCTGCTGTTTCCCTCGTCAGCGGCTTGTTCTCGCTCTGAGACACAATCGAGCCAATCAGAGCCTTTGTGGGCGGGACTAAAGTTTGAACCGTTCGTGCGACGGTTTTTCATTGGTGTTTCAGCAGAATAGATTTGTTGAAATCTCCTTAACCAACAGATTGTCTTTCTTTGCAAAAACAATATTAGGTCATTCTTGGTCAGTTGGTAAATGTCTGCTAACCATGTAGAGGCTGACTGGCTGCAGCATCATGTGACTGAAGTGATGTCAGAGCGGCCGATACGACAGTCACTAGTGATTGGTTCAGATACGTCGGTCACTAGTGATTGGTTTGGAGAAAATCAACCCCCCCCCCCCACACACGGAAAACGGCTAACGAGACTAAAGGAAATCATCTATCATCCATCATCTAACCCAGTGGTTCTCAACGTGGGGTCCGGGGACCACCAGGGGTCCTTGAGGGGGTTCCAGGGGGTCCCCAGCAAACTGATGAATTGTTAAACTTCACCATTATTTAATTTACAAGAAGTTAACACAGTTAGAGAATGTAGAAGAATGACTGTTCTGATCATAGTTTCTCTGTTATCTCTCTACCTACAATACAGATAGTCATGGAATTCTGTACAAAATCATATCTGACAATAAAAATATTCTCAGATTTGGGTCCAGGAGACAAAATCTCATCAAATGGGGGTCCGTGGCTCTAATGTGGACTAAACTAGGGGTCCTTGATATGAAAAAGGTTGAGAATCACTGATCTAACCAGATGGATGTTCAGTCTGGAGATCAGGACTAGGACGACATTCGAGTCAAACCGAGTCTCAGCAGGTTCATGGTACTCGTTTTCTCCAGCTGACAGCAGAACTCTGCTGGATCTGACTGAACCAGACTCCGGCCTGGTTCCCTGCCAGAGCGGCTGACAGAGCAGAGAAACAACATTTACCACCGTTTGTCTGTTGGCAGCAGGTGATTTCCCACCAGGCTCTCCACACAGTCCTCCAACACACACACACACACACACACACACACACACACACACACACACACACACACACACACACACACACACACACACACACAGATCTGACGCTCAGCTGAGGTTCGAGCCTCTGACGGCTCAGACACGCCAACGCAGCCGGAGGCAACGTGACTTCACACAGCAGCAGGAAGGAAACCAGCTAACACCAAACCACTTTCAAAGCCCAGTCCTGATCCTGACCCAGAACACACACACACACACACACACACACACACACACAGACATACACACACACACCTCAAACAGCACGGCGAGCGCTGTGATCCTGCCTCCCTCCTGGATGGCTTTGTCTAAAGAGTCAAAGCGATGCGCTTCGTAACAGTAGATCTGCATCTGGAGGAGAGAAACACACACATCAGCAAGTCCAATGAGTCTTTACATTACATTACATTACAAGTAACTAATTACATTTACTCAAGTTACTCAAGTCAGTAATTTGACTTTCCCTTCAGTCCATCTCTCCTGCAGTTTTGTCCTTCAGTCCATCTTAAATCCATCCATCACAGAACAGATTGTGTGTCTCTCCATCAGCAACATAAACTGACAAACTGTGGATCCATTCACAGTGAGAAGAGGAATCTGACTTTACTTTGTTTCTGCTCTTTATTTTCTCATTTCTAATGTTTCCAGTGAAAAGAATCCAGTGTGAACTCTGTCCTCTCTCCTGTTAGAATCACATGGAAAAGATCACAGCTGACAACGTTCTCTGTTCTAAAGAGGAACTCAGGAACTTTTACTCTGAGGACATTTTGAATCACACACTTTTTACTTTTACTGAAGGACATTTTTACACCAGTACTTTGACTTCTACTTAAGAAAAATATCAGCAAGGTAACAGTGCTTCTACTTGAGTAGGACACTCTTGTACTCTCTCCACACGCTGCCTTTTACATTTAAAGGAGGGGTATCTTTTTCTTTTTCAGCAATTTTATATAATTAACTGGTGTCTATAAAATACATCTGTTAAGTTTTTTTCAGTAAAAATCGTTTAGTTATAGCTTTAGCTATTCACTTGTTCACAGTGTTTGTTTCCCACCTACAAGGAAATAGGTTGTTTTACATAAGCAGCTTCTTATGCTAATGACTACTGCTCTGATTGGCTGGCCATTCAAGAAGGCCCGCCCTCCTCTTAGCGCTGATTGGTCAATTTCAGACAGTCCAGTGTCTACATAGACACTGGAGCAAAATCTGACTGGCTTGTACAAGGGGGCGAGTTTTATAGTTGGTGACTGTGGGGAAACGGCAGAGTAACATGATTTTTTTTTACTGTGATTACTTCACACCTCCAAGAACCAAAATCACCAGAAATACTAAGAATTGCCACATCCTAGGATACCCCCCCCCCCCCCCCCCCTTTAAGGCAGTTAGTTGCTGCTCTTAAACAGAGTGATTTATAATGCGTCTAACATCAGACTCTAAGCAGTCTTACCTCCAGCGGGTATTTGACCCCGTCCAGACTGTGCTCGGAGCCCTCTAGCGAGGCGTTGCAGCGCCCCCAGTGGAAGGTGATCCGCCCCACCTTGAACTTTGACCTCAGTCCTCCTCCGCTGAGGTAGAACTCTCCGTCTACATTCACCGCCACTGAGGAGAGACAAGACACAGACAGACACACCGAGGTACATTATATTTAGGTACATTATTATTACTTAGAAGTGTTAAGACCAGAACATCTAGATTCCAGAATAGCACATATCCAGAAGCTGTCCACCTCCTTAACACTCTAAACTAAATAACTGTGCAATAAGACCGATTTTTTTTATTTTATTTTTTTATTATGCACTTACTTATGCACTTGAAGCACTTTATCTAGTGGGTCGTTTGATGTTGCTGCTAATTCCCCTACAGGTGCTAATGTGTTTTAACCATGGTGTTCTTATGTGTTGGAGTTTATTTTATTCTACCCATTTGTTTCATGCTTTTATGATTATTTTATGGCTTGGGTGTTATCTATCTGTTTTATACTTTCTTTTTTGAATGTATTATGTGTTTTTTAAGTGAGCGGTTCTATGTGCTTGTCTGTGTTTAAGTGAGCTCACTAAGACAAATTCCAATCAACTCTGTTGATATGGCAATGAAGTATTGAATCGTGAATCTTGAATCTTATATGTGAAAACCAGTAACATTGAAGAGATCATTTCCAAACTGTGGTACATCCAAAGGTATTTCAGTATCTCTAAAATATTGAGGATTCAATCTGAAAAGTGTTGGCATTTTGTCTTAAGAACTGCAGTTATTTACTTTAAAAAACTAGCTGCCATCATTTGCTTTAATTTGTTGTTTTACACCAAAAGCAGCTGTTCACAGACTTGGACCAGGCCTTCAGGACCTGCAGCTGCTTCTGCTACATGCAGCATTTTGTGTTTCCCAAAGTAAGACTACATTTCCCATAAATCCCGTTGCTTCCTGTCCAAAGAGGATGTTGCAACTTGCCCCCCTCCCCCTTGTGTTATTTGTTTTTGAAGAGTCAGAAGAAGAATGAGAGTCACTAACAGCCAATCAGCACTCAGCTAACGTCAACTTGAAACTCTGCAGTTGAAACAGTAGAACTGGAGTAAAGTTGTGGATGAGTTGCAAAGTAAAAACACTTCCTGTTTTGTGCCGTAAAGCAATCCAGCAGATTTCCCTCCAGATCTGAGCTGGCAGCTCACAATGCAGAGGAAATCTTCTGTTTACGGTAATTACACTAATATCTCTAAACTGATGAAATGATTTATTGATGTTAAAACGATACACACACACAGCACCTTTAAATCTGTTCCCGAAAAAGTAAAAAATGATAAGCATCAACCACAATATCAACCACACAGCTCTCCGTTATATACTGTTCTATACCTGTGTTTTATACTAAGACCTCATACTAAGTGGAAAAGAGACTGTTATTGTATTTAATTACTGATAAAGCTACATCAAAAGGTCTTTAATACTGTTACTGTCTTGTTTTGATCCTGATTGAAATGGTCTTGACTGAAACACTGAGCAATTCACAGCAAATATAAGATTAATGCTTCTAGAAAGAGCTGCAGTGCAAACAGACTGACATTTCAATGTTGCTTTGTCAAATCCAGGGATAATTATTGTAAACTGCAACTTATTATCTTTCTTTGTGACTGGCATTTTGTTTATTTTGTATTTGTGTATTTGTGTGTATTTGTATTTGTATGAACAAAAATATGAATGCAACATGTAAAGTTTTGGTCCCATGTTTCCCAAATTAAAGTATCTCATTAATTTTCCATAAATTATTTTTCTCTAATCTTCTGTACAAGTTTGTTTACATCACTGTTACTGAGCATTTCTCCTTTGCCCAGAGTTTCTCTCAAATGATTTTCTCATATGAACAGTAACCAAGTAAAATCCTGAAAATTGTTGCATGTTGCTTTTATATTTTTGCTCAGTTTATTTTGCACATCTGTTTCTGCGGTGTCACAACACTGACCCTTTCCTCTCCACCAGAGGACTTGATTGAAGCCAGCCACTGAGGACGTTCTCATTGGCTCCGTCTGTCCCTGACTCTGATGAAGGTTCAGTAGAGCTGAACTGTCTGTTTGCTCTATTTCTAAGTCATGAACCGATCCTCACGCTGCAGCTACCACCTCTTTCCTGAAGTGAAATCTTCTCTTTGTGGTAAATAACCTCCTGACACTCAGAGTGAAGGATAAAGCTCCTGTGCGGCCGGCAGCCTGTCAGGGTTCCTACACATTTTCAATTAAAAAATTCCATACTTTTTCCAGACCTTGATTTGTTTTGAAGATTTTGTCTGGTGTTCAATATGATTTACGCAGATAGACATCTTGCCCCTGCTAACTAGGTCATATCACTGTAGATAGATAGATGAAGATTGTTCTTCACAGCCACAAATATCAGAATATGTGAGATGATTGGCAGGGTTCCTACACGCTTTCCATTTTAAAATTCCATATTTTTCCCAGACAATATGTTCTTGACTGGATTTGATTTTGGTCTTTATTTGATATAATGCATGCTGACAGCGGCTGGGTAATAAGAGCGTCCCTCTATCTGAACATTATTCTGCACATCAACAAAAACTGTGGACTCAAAGTGAGTTAGGGCTGCAACTAATGATTATTTTCATTGTCGATTAATCTGTCGATTATTTTCTTGATTAATCGATTAGTTGTTTGTTCTATAAAATGTCAGAAAATGGTGAAAAATGTGGATCAGTGTTTCCCAAAGCCCAAGATGACGTCCTCAAATGTCTTGTTTTGTCCACAACCCAAAGATATTCAGTTTACTGTCATAGAGGAGGAAAGAAACCAGAAAATATTCACATTTAAGAAGCTGGAATCAGAGAATTTTGACTTATTTTTCTTAAAAAATTACTCAAACTGATTAATCAATTATCAAAATAGTTGGCGATTAATTTAATAGTTGACAACTAATCGATTAATCGATTAATCGTTGCAGCTCTAAAGTGGCTCTACAACAACATAAAAGCTAGAATTATGTGTGTATCGGACCTGAACCGCAACATTTTCCATACTTTTCCAGACATTTTTTCAAATTCCCAAACTATTCAAGACCTGGAAATGATCAAATTCATTTTTAATACTTTTCCAGACTTTCCAGACCTGTGTAGGAACCCTGGCCTGTGCCTTTTACCAGGTGCCGCGGGCCTCACTCCTGTTCAAACTGTCCACTAAACAACTCAGTAAATACTTGCCTTTGGTGCCGTTGGCTACCAAACAACAAATACAACAGTGTGCTTATTATTTTGCGGAGAGTCCCGTTGCTAAGAAGCTCCGGACCTGTTCAGAGCCTCCTGAGGCGCGGCAGGATCCCTCTAGTCTACAGTTTCACTTAACAATTAGCCTGAATGCTCACTGTAGGCTATTGTGTTTCATGCCACTTAGAGAGAGGAAATATATAAAAGGACCTCAACTCTCTCAAACTAGAAACTGGTAACTGGATCCTTTACAATAGGCACGCCACTCGATGTGAAACAGTCTTATCTTTCATTATCTATCTGGGCCAAACTGTCATTGTAAGTCAACACTTTGGGATAGATAGAAAGGAAGGAAGGAAGGGACAAAGGGAGCAGGGAGGGGAAGAGAAGGAAGGAAGGAAAGGAAGTGACTGTTGGAATGGTAGAAGGCTGGACAGATGCATCTAAACATCACGGTCCTCCTCCCATCTTCACATTAGGAGGCGATCAGCGGCTTCTCACCCGTCTTCCCGTCGTTCTTGATGGTCGTCCCGTCGGAGGTCGGCGCCTCCCAGCCGTCGAACCTCAGCTTCTGGTACTGCAGCTTCACCTGGGCCAGGTCCTCCTCGATGTTGATGGGCGACTGCTTGGCGTTGCTGCAGGACGGAAACTTCTTGGCCCAGTTGTTTTGGTTTAGCGTTCCTGGCAGGCAGAGAGAGGGTGGAAAGTGTTGGGATACAGTGTTATACTGTACAAAAGCATTTTACGTAACTAAACTGATTCATGTAACTAAAGCGCAATCTTCAAGATAATCCCTGTCATTAGAAGAACAGATACTGCTGGTATGATATCAGCCACTCCCTCCTCAGCTGAAATACTTCATCACTTAGTTTGGATCTCTTTCCAGTGGTGGATCAGATAAAGACGGCGGCTCTGTCTCAATGGGAAGGAAGCTTCCTAATAAGGTTTGACTGTAGATAGCAGAGAAATAAATACTGTCACTATAGGCAGGGTCATGTGACTGGAGTTAACCACTGTACGCTTCCTTCAAAATCAGCCAAAACCAGCCTTTATTGTCCCAGAGGGGCAATTTGGTTTGCAAACAGTAGTCAACACAACCAATACACAACATAAAATAAATAAATAAAAGACATAAATACATATAACATACAGTAGATGTCATCATAATAAAGTTGCAATGAGATATAAAGCACTAACAGTCCATCTGTCCTTTGTTAAAGTGTGTGTGCAATAGCAGCTAGGCCTACAGCTTGTTTAAAAACCCAACAGCTGACGGGACAAATGATCTCAAATATCTGTTGGATTTGGCCCTCCTAGGGAAAGTGTCCCTCCTCCCTGATGGCAGGAGTCGAAACTCAGCATGAAGAGGGTGATGAGGGTCTGCCAGAATGACCTTTGCCCTCTGAGTGGCTCTAACTCGATAAACATGGCCAAGATCATTCAAGTTAGTGCCACTGGTCTTTTGGCAGAGTTTAAAGGACGTTTCCTCTGTGTCCGACCCGAACGAGACCGTTCAACTGGAAACTTTTGACTTCCTACCTAGAGATGCTACCTAGCCTATCAGAGCCACATGGTGCTGAGCACCTGTCAGGGGCCGGTGGCCACAGCTGACACAAACAGACTTGATTCAAGAGCTGGTTGACTAATGTTAGGCACTATTTCATTCACAGATAGTCATTATAGTGGCTGAGAGTCAGTGCTGGTCTTCACAGGGTTTTTCCCAGATTTACAGTAAATTAGATGTGAAACAAACGCAGCATTTGAGAAACTCCTGCTTCCACAACGATTGCTTTGGAAACAAACACTCTGGGAATTTCTCTTTGTGTTTCCACCAGTCAGTGCTGTCAAACCCCCTCGTCCTTTTTAATCTTTCCCTTCTCCCTTCAAGCTGTGGGAAGCCTGGAGTCCAGACTTCTCTCTCTGACCAGCTGCAGGTGTGCTGCTCTGGGAGGGCTAGCTTACAGGCTAATAAGCCACCAAGCTAACAAGCTAACCACCTCCAGCTGTTCTGCTGCACTTTGGCTCCGCTAGATACCAGCACAAAATGTTTCTCCCTCTCTTACAACTTTTGTTCAACCAGACCTTCCAAAAATACAGCCTGCAGCCTTCTGCTAAACCAAAGACTGTGCATGTTTCCTCTTTGTTTTCAAAGAGGGTTAGAAAGAGGGAGAGACCACACGGCTGACATGATGGATGGAAGAAATACAGTATGGAGAGAGTTAGAGCCAGGAACACAAACCCAGAGGAGTCCATCCTTCACTGCTGGGTCAGTTTCAACTCAAACCTCCAATCAGATCCATCCTCAGCTCATGTTCACGTCAGGTTGATCTACAGCCTCGCTCTACATGTCGGCTTTTTGTTTCGCTTTTTATTGGAACAGTAATGTGAAGTCAGACTGGAGAACTGCCTGCTCTGCTCATATTTCCTGAAGCTTTTGACTGCAGCCTGTGTAATAACTTTATATGGATTTGTTAACATCTGCTCACAGTTACTGTCTTCAGTCAGAGTGACATGTAACTGCCAACAGTCACATTTCAGCAGATAGAAGCTCGGAAACTGCCATCCTGCATCTGAAGACCCATTCACATCTAGAGGGATAACTAGAAAGATAAAAAGATTTAAATGTTGTACGTAAATTGAATGTTTGTGTTCCCATTATAACAATAACTATAAAAACACCCAAAATTACAGTATATCTTAAATTATATTTTGGTTTTATCTCAGAGTGATTTTTTTGGGATGCAGAGACAATGATAAAACATATTCAACCAATCAGATTAAAGTTGTAAGAAAGAAGGGGGCGGAGCTGCAGCTCAAGAAGTCAATAGTTGTTAAGATTAAAAGAATTCCTTTTCAAAATGCTGTGAATCCATTTTGGAAAAACAAAATCATTAGCAGAAGTTTGTCATTCAGTATCACTAAAATAGGATCCAGTCTCCAAAAGGATGATCTGTATTTTATCAAGAACTTACTCACTGTCCTTTAAAAAGTAGAGACATTTGTTTTAATTTAATATTTTATCAGTCATGTTGTAAGAGTGGGCGTCACCTTGGTGGATTTCTCATGTGCACCATCTGACCTTTGACCTGCAGATCACATGTGCTTCTGCTCAGCCTGGCTTTCTGGCTTTCTGGCTGTAATTTGGCTGCGTTCACACTACAGGTTTAAGTGGCCCGAAAGTGTTTTTTGTTTTTTTTTGCCTACAATGTGACACAGATCTGATTCTTTCAGAGCCGTGTGAACAACAAAAAACACCTGGAATCTGATCTTTAACTCCGCCAAGGAGGTTATGTTTTTGGTGCCGTTTGTTTGTTTGTTTGTTTGTTTGTCCGTTAGCAGGATTACGGGAAAACTACTGGCCCGATTTTCATGAAACTTGGTGGAAGGGTGTAGCATGGGCCAAGGAAGAACCCATTAAATTTTGGAGCGGATCCGGATCCGACTCACGAACAAGCAATTATAGCACGAACCTTGGCGGAGGTCTGTGCTCTCTGAGTGCCCTTCTAGTTTTAGATCATATTTGGGCAACATATTGGTATCTGCTCCTAGATCTGATACAAATCTGGTAAACTGCAGTGCGACCCGAGTCTGAGCGCTCAGATCAGAGTTCATGTGGGTTTTTATATTGTACTTTTGTTCACCTGCCCAGAGACTGGGGATGAAAATTAGCTGTTTAGTTATATCTCATATGCATGATGTACAATGCATCAGACTTCTTGGAGGTTTATTTTTATTATTGTATGTGATCCCTTTTAAATAAACTTGACCGGACCTCACAGTAGAGGTCCGGTCAAACTGATGTCAGTCACTTTTCAAACATGAAGGTAAGACGAAAAAATCTGATCTGAGCAAGAAATCGGAATTGAGCGATTTGCGCTAAATAATGGCGTAAATATCAGTCTTTTCCACTTACTTGGCTTCAGCAGACTTGGATTATGCTTCAAGAGCTGCATGGAGTCATTTTATCAATATTTTTTGTTCTTTTTTTTATCTTTTCAGAACTCTAAAGAAAAGACTTCAGCTGTTTTTGGAAGTCGTGCTCGGAAGCTCCAGGATTGTTTTATGGACTAACAAACTCAACCTGAGTTTCAACTGGCATGACGGTGAGTAGATAATGACAGAATTTTCATTTTTGGGTGAACTATTCCTTTAAGGCCTGTAGCGCGAACGCAGACTTTGAGTCTGTTCTGTCAAACTTCTTCCTTGTTGAAAGAGACGACTCAAAATTAGACTCAAATGACTCAAGTGCTCAGAGTAAAGTGCACTCCTCATTATTCTGCAAATGTTTCAAGCTATTTTCCAGCACAGTGGTAATTATGTGTCTCGGTGTGTGTGTGTGGGCCAGCTGGTGTGTCGGTGTGCAGGAGAGCCGCTGGATGCTGCTCAGGTGCTTCAGACAGGCTGCGATCTGCAGCTTCACATATGGGAGGAATCTTCTGCCAGAGGACAAAGAGCCTGAACCAGGTCAGACAGGCTTCTGGGTCAGGACTGCTATTAGCATGTCAATGGCAGGCTGACTCACACAAACACACACACACACACACACACACACACACTTTGCCATCTCATCTGTTTTGCTCACGCTCATGGCTAAAAACACGGCCAACCTACGAAGAGGACAGGGTGAATTTTGCGAGTTTCATTTCAACATCAGAGATTCACCATTTGAAAAATCTGCCACCTAAACTTATAAAATGATTTATCAGAAAAAAGAAAAAAGCACACACACACAAATCCATCTGAACGAGTCATCTAGTGTCATATTCAGCCTTCAGATCATATTTTTCTTAAACCAAGAGAAACATTCTGCAGTGAGGAGAGATAACTCCACTTGTTTCCAATGCAGCTTCATTCAGGAGTTTTCTAGAACAGAGAGTCAGTCTGTTGAAACCAGTCAGAATAAAGCAGATCACTGCACTGCTGTCAAGAAAATGACTCTTGATTCTACTGAATTCTTGAAACAAGTTGATTTGCATTGGAAACAAGAGAAATGATCAAACCTCACTGACAGATTTCTTCACTTCTTTTAAGAAAATTACGATTTTAGATATATTTTTTTAAATGACAGTAAAGGTAAACTAAGTCCTTGGCTGGCAAGTACGGCTTTTCTGTCCCACTCCACAACATGATACCAGGGATGCAAAGAAAAAAAACTTTTTAAAAACTTTTACTTTTTTCTCCCTGGCTCTTATGTCTTTCCCTAGCCATCCTCCACCATAAACAATCATACCAGAGACACAAATATCAGATCCATCCCATCTGCTGTCAACAAGCACAAACTGTGAAGCTCAGCCTCCATGTTTCTAACAGAATCCAGTTCAGATCAGGTTCCACGGCCAGTAAAGGATTCTGGTCCAACAGCAGGAACTGGACTGGACATTTCCACCTGTTCCTGTGTCTAGTCCTGTCTCCTCCAGCTGATCCTTCCTGCCAACACGGTCTCACAGCAGTTCGTGAAAAGGTCACAAAATTTTTATCTGTTGATTCGTGTACATGGACACGATTTTGCCATTTTTTCGTGAAATGAACACGACCTGAATTACGTTCCTCCACCACGAATTTGAAAACATAAGTTTTGGCAAATAAAACTACTTGTGTTACGGTTATGTTTAGGCAACTAAAACAACTTGGTTAAGATTAGAGAAATGGTTTGGTCATGGTTAAATATGAAAAATGTTTGTTAAAAATTTAAATGTGGCTTACGGTTGAAATGTACTTTGAACATGCTGGGAATCAAACCCCAGTCATCGGCATCAAAGAAAGAATATATACGCCCATCCGCCCCCCCGACCACAACGCCCTGACTGACCACCGTTTATTTCAATGTCACACTACTTCCTGAGTCCCGACTGACAGAAAAAAAAAACATGTTGCAGGCACGAAAGATACTTCCAACTGAAACACATTAGTTTGAAAGTTGTGCTGAGTGTCACGGAAAAATGGAAAAATCGTGTCCATGAACACGAATCAATAGATTAAATTTCATGACTATTTCACAAATTGCCGTGAGACCGGGTTGTTCCAGCTGGAGAAACAGATTTCTCTCTCTTTTCCTGCACTGTGAACATATTTGCATTTTAAGAGATGATGATCATTTCACCACATTTCAGTAGAGCAGGCTCACGGCTCTGACCCTTGACTTCCTTACTATTTGGTGGCTTGTAATGTTGGCAATCTAGGAACTGAAGCGTATCCGACTGTTGCACCTGTCATTCTGGATAAGAGCATCAACTGAAACGCCTCAAAATGTAAAAGTAAGGAATGCAGTGTGAGGCCGGCGGCGTCCCTCCTGCAGGCCGGGACTCAGGTGATTACTCCCAGGATGAACTCAGACTCAGACTCCACCTCATAAATCTCTAACCGGTCGTGTGTTTTCCTGCCTGAACACATCGCACACCGCCCCCAGGAAAAAAACACCATTCTCCCACTGCTGTTGTTGGAGTAATCCGTCCTCGAACCGCCTGCGGGGCGTTTAGTGCGTCCGTGTGACTCATTTACCGTAAATGCGATGAGCACACTGGAGATAAAAGCTAGGAAAAGCAAACATACAGTGTGTTTAAGCTCCTTTTCTTCCAGTTGAAAAGGAGCGGAGAGTCTGTTCATACTGAGCTGGACAGCAGGCTGACAGGAGAAGATTTTCTGTCTTATCTTGCTCAGTGGTGGAAGAAGTACTCTGATCCTTTACTGAAGTAAAAGTACCAATACAGCAATGTAAAAAATACTCCATTACAAGTAAAAGTCCTGCATGAAAAATCCTACTTAAGTAAAAGTACATAAGTATTAGCAGCAAAATGTAGTTAAAGTATTAAAGTAAAAGTAGTGGTTTGGTCCCTCTGACTGATATTTTATTATATATGACATCATTAGATTATTAATACTGAAGCATCAGTGTGTAAGCAGCATGTTACTGTTGTAGCTGCTGGAGGTGGAGCTAGTTTGAACTACTTTATATACAGTTAGCTAGATTAGTCCAGCGGTTCCCAACCTAGGGGGTCGGGCCCCTCCGAAGGGTCACCAGATAAATCTGAGGGGTCGTGAGATGATTAATGGGAGAGGAAAGAAGAAAAAACAAAGTTCTGATACACAAATCTGTTTTCAGTTTTTGGACTTTTTCTCTAATCTTTGATTTTTGCTGAAATATTGGATCATTTGAACATTTATTGAAATGAAACCATGTGAGGTTTAGAGGGAAAAATCACTATTTGGTGGAGCTGTTAACAACTCATAGACATCTGAAATGTGACCCGACTACACACTGCTTTCTGTAAGACGTCAAAAGCCAAAAAGGTTGGAAACCACTGGTTTCATCTTTAACAATGTGTTGTATTTTAAAAGCTTGTTATATTATCCATTGTGTCAAATCTCCATCTGAAAAGTAACTAAAGCTGTCAAATAAATGTAGTGGAGTAGAAAGTACAATATTTCCCTCTGAAATGTAGTGGAGTGGAAGTATAAAGTAGCATCAAATGGAAATACTCAAGTAAAGTACAAGTATCTCAAAATTGTACTTAAGTACAGTACTTGAGTAAATGTACTTAGTTACTTTCCACCACTGCTTGCCAGTGAGGTTTAGGAAGCAAGGAAATAAGGATGAAAGGAAGCACAGCTCAGAGCGAGGAAAGTCCAGTCCATGTCATTAATGTCAAGTCTCAAGTCTAAATGTAGAACAGCAAGTCAAGTCAGAACAAATCAAGAGTCCAGTATCAATTTAATATCTTAAAGAAAACTAAATATCTAGGACTTTTCAATGCAATATGGTTTTAATAGGATAAAAACTCGGTAAGAGCATCATGAGTTTGATTTCTATAATCAGTTTCAACTTCAATAAATTCAATCATTCCATACAAATTCAGAAAACAGAATTTAAATTCAGTCGTCTGCTGGAACAAATCTCATCACTTTCAATCTAAGTCATTTACACAAACACAAGATCTCAAGTCAAGACTTTAGAAACCTTTTCAAGTCATCAGAGTACAAGTCAGAGTCAAGTCCCAAGTCACCAGAACCCAAGTCAAGTGGTAGAAGAGTCGGGGTATCAGCAGGGCGGCTTAGGCATCGGGGCAACAGGCCGGGGGAACAATACCCTGTATCTGCCCCCCCCCCCATCCTCCTTCTCATCCACTGGGCCCGATAACAGCCTCATTGTGAGTGCCAGCACCCCCCCCCCCCCCCCCCCCCCCCCCCCCCCCCCCTCCCACACACACACACACACACACACACACACACCGCTTCACCCAGATTCAGGCTGGCAGGGATGGGGGGATGAGGGAAGACATAAGACAGTGAGAGGATGATAGGGTGGGGGAGGAGGGAGAGACACAGAATGGAAATGACATAACACACACACACACACACACACACACACACACACAGACACACACACACACACACACACACAAATGGCTCTTGGATAGTCGCATTTGCCGGCTATCTAGAGAAAGCACGGGATAAAGCGCATAAAGAGAACATATATCTGATTTTTATTATATTTCTGGCTCATGATTGTATTTAATTATGTTGCTTGTGTCTTATAATTCTAAAAGGGACGGGTCGCAAGACAAGGCATGCAAATACATTTTATTCATTCATTCATTCACACACACACACACACACACACACACACACACACCCCGTCAGGATTCCTATGTTAAATCACTTCAATCAGCATCTTTCCCGTTCTAACGTTCAGTCAAGTCATTTTTTTTTTCAGGTGCAAAAAGTAAGGAGGTGAAGGGTCAGAGGTCAATACAAATATTCCTGTGACTCCAGAATGATGATGATGATGATGACAGAGGATGAAGGGGATAAGAAACGAGAGCTGAGGAGAAAAGGTTTTCACCTCCGCCATGCCATGCTCTCTCCACACAATACCAAGCCAGCATGCCAAAAGCCTCTTCTGATTCAGGAAGATCAAATGCATCGCTGGTAATGAGGGAGGAAGAGGGGGGAGGGGAGGAGGGGGGAGGGGAGGAGGGGGGGGGGAGGGGCATATTCACATGCAAATCCTAAAATGAGACCATGGGGGTAAAATTGGACAAGATTCAGATGATTCTGAGGAGAAGGGCTGCAACGCCTGAATGTTTTCCTAAATGATATTTTTAAATTGGCCGTTAGTAATTCTCAGATTTCTCAGAAGATTTTCATGTGACCGACACCAGAAAATCACAGCGGTTTCTAAAGAAGACGCTGCTGAGGAGAGCTGCTGGAGGTCTGCTGGAGGTTAGCTGGAGGTCTGCTGGAGGTTAGCTGTGGACGCACAAACCCACACACACAAGATCCCCTCAGTAACATATAGGCCTATAGGTTCATTGTACTTGACAGTGTGATCATGTGATGTGGATTCAACTCATGCCATTTGGACCCGAGCCTGTGATGTATTATTGGTGCAATCAATAAGGGAACCTGAGGAAGTGAAACACACTGTTCGCTCCTTTTATAAGACGATTTGTAAATGCCGTAAGAAAAATAAAGATGTGATGTGATTTTCAGCAAAGCCTCACAGTGCTGCTGGATCATTTCTTTATATGGATTGTTTTGTATTCCTGTGACCGACCAGCACCTCGTTACAAGAGGCTGTGCACGGACGTTTTGACATTTAACATTTTCATGAGCAAATATCGGCTTATTTTCAATCTAAGAAATATGTCTGGGCTGAACGAGAGGAAATCCATCCGTCAGTGATGCTGGAAACTTCGAGCGGCACCTCGTCCTCCGGCGAGCTCAGCCAGGGCCACGCCCCCGTCTGGGGAAAAGAAGACGGTCGTCCATATTGAAGAGTATGGTCCGTATGGGAGTCAGTGAGCTTATCTGAGACCAAACCACACTGTTTAAACAGATTGAAAACACGCTGAAAAGTTTCTGTTGTGGACTGAACCTCCAACAAATGTAACTAGAAATAACCGCCTCACGGCTGTATGCCTCCGCCAATAAACTTTGTTTTATCATTGCAAGGACAGTCTTTATTTATTGAAGATATATAATTAATGTGATTATTAGGTCAACTTAAAGGATTTTGGTGTCTGCAAAAGTAAGTGACAGCACTTCCACCGTTTTTGTAGAATGACCCAAGATGGTTTTCTCAGCTACAGTGGTAAGCAAAACATTATGATGTCACAGTGAAGTTGACCTTTGAACTTTTGGATATAAAATGTCATCACTTTATCATTTTATCCTATTAGACATTCGTGTGAAATTTTGTCATAATTAGAGTATGAATTCTTGAGTTATGGGCAAAAAACTTATTTTGTGAGGTCACAGTGACCTTGACCTTTGACCTTTGACCACCAAATTGTAATCAGTTCATCCTTGAGTCCAAGTGGACGTTTGTGCCAAATTTGAAGAAATTCCCTCCAGGCGTTCCTGAGATATCACGTTCATGAGAACGGGACGGACAGACGGATGGACAACCCGAAAACATAAACATTTTATCCCGATCTCTGGTTCTCTGAAACATCAGCAGTTTACTGCCAGCTTCCATCTAGCTACTGAGTGTGTGGCTGCCTGGACAGTGGAGTCACTCAGTCAGGTTAGCAGCAGGTAAACAGGACAGCCATCATCTCCTCCCCCTCATGCCAGTTGAAACACAGGTGAAGTTTGTCCATATAACACACAGGGAGGCTGCAGCACAACTCCATAGCAGCCTTCTCCAAAACAACTGAAGTCAGTGGGGACCAGTTCTTCAGAGTTCCAAAAAGACCTACAGTATATTTACACCATCATTTAGTGCAAATCTGAACTACAGCTGATTGATTTGCAACAAATAATGGTGTATAGGTCTTTCTATTCACAGTGTGATTGTTTGGCTGTTTTTGTTTTGGAGCTCTAAAGAACAGGTCCCCATTGACTTCAGTTGTTTTGGAGAAGGCTGCTACCAAGTTGTGCTGCAGCCTCCCTGTGTGTTATATGGACTAACACATTTCACCTGAGTTTCATTTGGCATGAGGGAGAGGAGATGATGACAGAATTTTCATTTTTGGGTGAACTATTCCTTTAAGCTTCAGTTTATCAGGAACGCACCCAGCAGGGTCGCACAAAAATAATCTAAGACATTTTTCCTAATTTTCTGAATCCAGATTCCAGGATTTTAACCAGCAGCCTTCCCGTCTCAAGCCCCGCCTCTCTGACCTCAACCACAGAATGACTGATGATGATTTGATTCATTATTCAGTATAAAACTATACAGTATTTCACAAGAAAAAAGCAAAAATTTGAGAAAAATCAGAAAAAATAAACATGATAGTAAGTTTGTTTTTTCCTATCCCATCTCACGACCCCCTGGTGGGTCCTGACCCCCAGGTTGAGAACCTCTGGTCTAGAAGACGAGTCGCTCAGATGAAGAGAACGCTTCAAACCGTTATGTTCATCTGACACACAAACACTCAAACTCAAACAAACTCCACTTTCATTTACAATCAATGAGCCTGTTCTTTGAAGTAGAGTGCACCCACACACACACACACACACACACACACACACACACACACACACACGTAAACAGACATACACACACGTAAACACATGTAAACACACACACTTCACACGCTGCTCTCAGGTCAGTATCTATTCATTCACATCAAAGCAGGAACATTAAAGTCTCTCCTCAGCGCCTGTGGAGCTTTAGACAACAGGTCACACACACACACACACACACAGCATCAACACACACACACACACACACACACACAGCATCAACACACACACACACACACACAGCATCAACACACACATACACACACACATACACCGTATAAACACACACAGACACGCACACACACAGCATCAGCACACAGCATTAGTTTTGATATGAAGCAGAACAGAAATGCATCAGGGGAAAGCAAACACTCTCCAACACACACCTGAAGAGTCAGGAGGCGATGAACCATCTCCTGACCCTCTGACCCTGACCTGACTCCACCCAGCACCAAGACCTGCTAACCGGCTGACTTTATTATTGCTGATAGATGTGTGTGTGTGTGTGTGTGTGTGTGTGTTGGTTTGTTCTGAGCGTCAACATGGCAGTGAGGCAGAGGAACAGGAAGCTTTGCTCATAACGAAGAAACAGACTCTACAGTATAAACTCAATCAGAAACTGATCTGGAAACCTCCAGTCATCCCAACGCTCCCCCAGGTGAACTCTGTTTCTCTTTCAGTCGGACCGTCGTCTCTGTGTTCACCGCTAGCTTCTACAGAACAGACGCAGGCTTCAGCTGAACTGAACTCATCATCGTCATCAGTCCTGTCTGGACAACAGCAGAATGTTTCACTCTCCTTAATAACTGAACTGTGTGTGACCTGAACAGGATGAAGCAGCAGGAGGAGACAGCAGCCACTGCAGATCTGTCAACTCTCCCATTTTCCTGGGTTTCTCTGGTATTTTCACCTCCTTTCCTGCTGTGATCCCGTTTGATAATTTTCCCCGTAAATCTCCCGTATTTCCCTTTTTTATTTTTACAGTTACACAGAATCCTAATTGGCCCAATCGAGTTGTTTCGGTTAGATCCATAGACTATTTAACTTGGGAGACTATTTTCCCATTCCTGACTAGAAGTATGTTGGGAAACATCCATTTGTTGAACTAGTTAACCCAATCCTTTTTGCTCTGAGATTACAGCAGGACAGGCAGTGAAGGCACCTGGTCATTAGATCTCTGGACCCGAGAGAGGAAACACCTTTCATAATGTAAAAATTATGGTCAGGTGGGGGTCCCGGAAAATCTCCCTTATTTTCAAAGCCGAACATTGACAGGTATGAGCCGCTGTGTACTGAGACTCGTCAGAGAGCCGACTCTCTTCCCTCACCTGCGTACGACCAGTCGATGTCTTCGGAGAACTTGCGCTGGTTCCTGTATCCATATCCCTCCACCTCCACTGCAGAGAGAGAGAGAGAGAGAGAGAGAGAGAGAGAGAGAGAGAGAGAGACAAGTTCATACCAGATCATCTATTATATTACTGTGTGGATATTATATTCCCAATGTCTTTTTTTCTTTTTCCTGCTGGATCCTATAACTCCCTTTAATCCCATTTGCTGCTGCACCGACCTAATTTTCCCACAGCGATAAATAGTTTCGTCTTATCTTCTAATATCTCTCTATCTTTCTATCTACTTGATTAAATAAGCGATTTAGAATGAATCCTGCCAAGGGGAAGACAGTGAGTAGAAGGTAAATGACAGCAGGCTCCGGGTTAAATTAAAAGGTTTTGGTGCTTTAGGGGCTGAGAGAAAGATCCTGTAATGGATTGAAAAACTATAAAACACATTAATACGACTTAATGGTTTTTATGGTTCAACAGTCGGTCGGTGTGTTATTACAGATTAGCAGTTTGGTTTGATTTGATCCGTTGGTTTTGTTGCGTAATGCCAAGTCAACACTGTAATTAGAGAGACTGAAGTGAACTTCTGCCAAACCAACCACACACACACCAACAGAGGCTGCGGTTTACCTGACACACACACACACACACACACACACTGAAATACCATTTAACTAAGTCATTTAACAAACAAAACTGACTTTAGCCCTATTCACACGGGGCTAGTATTACCTGGGGACCTCATGTGATTTAGAAATCCCCCCCCCCCACGTCTGTGTTTCGTGCGGTGCATTCGGGGGATAAGTAAAGTCTGTATTTTACTCGAATTTACTGACATTATCCCCCGGATATGATGTCAAGGCTCTGCGTAACATCAACAAAAAACCTCTAAAAAAAAAAATACGACCCCACCTAATATTATCACATGACCTCTGTGTTTGTTTGAAATATGGTAGGTAATTTGCGGTGGAATTTTTACTTTACAAATTACAGACATGGCAGATTCACACGAGATTAAGATCACAGACGACCTCCGCAATTATTACAAATGACCTGAGGTCCCCAGGTAATACTAGTCCTGTGCGAACAGGGCTTTTGTTTGTCATGTTGAGTTTTTATTTGGTTTCAGGTATTTGGCTGAGATTATTTTTTTAATCACTTCACCTGCTTCAGCACTGAGCAAATCAAACCTCCCTACCGCCTTACCTACCTAGGTCCCTACCTACATACCTCTATACTTTCCTACCTACATACCTACCTCTTTACCTACCTAGGTCCCTATCTACCTTCCTACCTCCCTCCCTCACTACCTACCTCCTTTCCTAGCTAGGTCCTTACTCAGCTTCCTACCTCCCTACCTCTTTACGTACCTCACCACCTACTTCCCTACATCTCTATATGCCTACCTAGGTCCCTATCTATGTTCCTACCTCCCTCCCTACATACCTCCTTTCCTACCTAGGTCATTACTGAGCTTCCTACCTCCCTACCCCCCTAGGTCCCCATCTACCTTCCTACCTCCCTACATAGCTACCTCTATACTTTCCTACCTACCCACCTACCTCCTTACCTACCTCCCTACCTACTTCATTACCTCCCTATCTACCTACCTAGGTCCCAAACTACCTTCCTCCCTACCTACCTCTATTGGACCCTACCTGGACTTATAGGACCCTCTACCCTCCCTCTCTTCCTTCCTACCTCCCTACCTTCCTCCCTGCCAACCTAGGTCCTTACTGAGCATCCTACCTCCCTACCCTCCTATCTTCTCACCTCCCTAACTACCTCTCTCCTCACCTACCTTCCAACCTCCTTGGGTTCCTTACACCCCCCCCACCTATCTCCCTATCTACCCCCTTACTTGTCTTCCTACCTCTTTACCTTCCTCCCTACCTCCTCACCTACATATCTCCCTCCCTAACTACCACCTTACCTGCCTTTCTACCTACCTACCTACCTTCCTAGGTCCCTCCCTTGCCACCTTCCTCGCCAACTAACCAGAATGCTCCGGTCACAGTTCTGAATATAATAAGAAACACAGTGTGATGTTGGGAGGTGAGATCATTAAAACAGCATCTGTCTCAGTAATGAGCTGCAGTCAGAGGCCTGAGGGCCGAAGCTCCAGACGCCTCTTCACCTCGACAACACGAGACACAGTGTGTTCAGGAGCCAAAACAATGAATAGTATTCAAATTAACATGAACATGAAACAAAGTGATGTAATGAGGTGTGTGTGTGTTTACAAGCGCCAAAGCATGGAATCCAAGAAATTTGTTGATGTCTCTTCCTCTAAGCGGACGAACACGCACAGAAAGAATATTATGTTTTCCAACCAAACAACTAAGGATGGGGCCACAATTAAATATACCAGGAACACATGAATAAAACTTTGAATATGAGCGTCAGTCCAGACTGCAGTTTGCCCTCAGTTCATTTTGTTATTCTAGGCTTTCCAAGCATGAGGAACTGCTGGCTATCAGATGTCAACATCCATGGGCGCCTGGTTATGTTTTAAAATGGGGGAGAAAACTTGGAAAGATACATAATTGGCGAGGGGGTCTGGTGGTCCTCCCCCAGAAAAAAAATTGTAATTTAAGACAAATTTCCTGCATTTCTACACCACCTAACCTCTTGCATTAAGTCAAGAAACAGCCACCTGCACTACTTTCTGTAGTGGTGACAAAACATTAAAAAATATACATATTAGCAGTTTGAAGCTCCCTGCACGCTCCGGGGAAAATATTATGCCAAACTCCCTTTAAGAAATATGACATATTAACAATTCCTTACGTGTCCGTAAAAACACATTACTCTAGAAACACAAGATAAAAGGCGTCATACTGTATGTAGACAGTCTTCTTGTCAATTCGGCATCAATATAATCCATAAAGATAAACTGTATTTCCGTACAAACTTTACATTTTGGATTTTGTCGCCTCAACTCGCTACCAGCCTCCGTTGGTTAGCTGCACTATTTTAGTGGGAGAAGACCGTGGGAATGAGGGGCGAACCATTTCAAAAATGAGATTTCTCACTGAAATAAGTGCTGGTTGGGGGATCAGATACATGCCGAATTAAACACTGACTCATAACACTGTTAATTCACCATCTATCATGTGTGTGTGACAGTATCTGAGGAGTTTTTTCATCCGTTACCAAAGTAACTACCCAGTTTGCTGCTTCCTGTTTGGTGCTGGAGAGAGCACACCGATAATATTAAACATGTTTGATCACCCGCAATCACCTGATTGCGGGGACTGTATGATGATAAGTTTATTTTTAAAAAGACAAAAAGTGGGGTAGCAAAACCATAACTTTGCTCCCCCTAATTGAATAATGGGGATGCATTTGCTCCACTTGCTCCATTGCTCAGGCGCCTATGTCAACATCCATCCTTATACCCATAAAACCATATGGATCAACAGTCGAACGACAACAAACAACCAGATGTTTTGGGCCGTTTCGTGTTGTTGGTACAAATACGTTCTAACTTGTAATGAACCACACCACAGTTCTCTTGGAAGCGGACTGAGACTCCCGTTTTCATGAAGTTTCGGTGCCGTTACTTGGTCACCAGAGTTTGAATGGTTTTGTTCTCGCCTGGACAAACAAACCGGACTGAAGGAAGAAACGCACCGGAGTTCGATTGAACCGGTCCAAACATGCTTGTTGTGAACGTGCCCCTCAAATGCCACAAATACACCGCACAAACAAGAACATTTTTTTTTTTAAAGATTTATTTTAGGCATTTTATTCTTTATTGATAGAAACATTGTGAGAGAGATACAGGAAGGTATGGGAGAGAGAGGGGAGAACATGCAGCCGGATTAGAACCCCGGTCGCTGCGGGAAGGACTGAGTCTTATGGTACGCGCTCTACTCAGTGACCCACCAGGGCGCCCCAACGAGAACATTTTGAGAACATTTACAAAACCCCAAAACCCCTCAAGAAAAGAAAAGCACAGTTGCAGAAATCCCTCTTGAGTCTCTCCACAGCGTCCCTCATTAAACACAAAATTAAACCTTGAGCGTCTCCTGCGTTCGGATCTTGACCCGACCTGATTCTGCCTGTACAGTATTAGGCTGAGGTAAATTAGAAGATGGTCTCATGCTGTGCGGCGTTTGTTCCATCTGAGCTCTGGATGATACGCTCTAATCCAGGATTAGATTTAGATGTTTGGAGTCTGGAGATGAAAGATGGAAAACCTCACGTTCGTCACCAAGAAAAAGTCTGAGTTAAAAGAAGTTTATTTTAGTGCACTGCTAGTATACTTCTTTAAAACTACAAATTAAGGGAGTATACTTTTATTTTACTTTTGTTGTACACTTGAGAATAGTGTAACTGTCTCAGAGACATGTTTCATTGAGATGTTTATTTTATATGTTTCTGTCATAAATTCATGATTATTTGAGTTCATACAGTCATTAAAAACTGATTAAAAATGTAATATAAATGAGATGTTAAAAGGGTAACATTGATAAAAAATTTGTCAAAAATATACCACCTTAAAATAATGTTTGGTTAAAAAATTTAGTGTAGCTTTATGTAAGATTTATTTTAATGTAGAGTGTAACGGGTCACATGACCAGAGTTTAGTTAAGGGCATAACCGTGGCATTATGGGTCAGAACCAACATGGCTGCAGAGGAAAGACATACGGCCCCAAAATAACCCAATTCTGCACGTGGTCCAAGAGGCGCACACTCACACACATCTTTCATTTGTTTTATATTTGTGTATAATGTTTGTTGATGGACAATGTGATACGTTTTCTGTAATTTTATTTGATTTCAGCACATTTCTGCTAACATGTTTGGGCCTGTATATCAACGGACACTAGCTTGAGAGACTTTAAAA
This sequence comes from Centroberyx affinis, assembly GCF_046629955.1. Taxonomy (NCBI): domain Eukaryota; kingdom Metazoa; phylum Chordata; class Actinopteri; order Beryciformes; family Berycidae; genus Centroberyx; species Centroberyx affinis. Next base: position 27,375 of record NW_027282392.1, on the reverse strand, counting down.
TGACAGAGATGTATATTTTGAACCTTTTATGTCTTTTATTTTCTTGTAGTTTTCACTGTGTCTGCTGACGAAAGAGAGAGAGAGATAAAATAAATCGTCAAAAGACATCTGTATGATGCGTGGCCATTATTTCATTGGACCAGTGTAGAAATAGTAATAGTCTTATTGCTTGTTCAGGGTTTATATTACTGAGGAAATTAAGGAGGATTAAGTGTTCTTCATCACCAGTGGAAAATCCCAGTCCAGAATTCCAGTTCATTTTTACAAAAAAGTGAAAGAAGTTCACTTCCTTCCTCCAAGAAAGTTTGTAATTTATGAACAAGAAGAAAAACGAGCGGTGCGGACTCTGAGCTTTTGTTTTGGAGGTGTAAAAGAGGAAGTCAGTCTTCTCTTTGAGTCCTGATGAGGCTGAAAAACTCCCTGCCACTTTCCCATGATTCATTGCATGAGCACATAAACACTGAATGTGATTTACGGCAGTGCGGTCCAGCTGTGTTCCAGCTCCAGCCGCACAGCCTTCGCTCCTTCAAAGCTTTCTGACCAGAGCCGGCAATAAAGGAACAATTAGGCCGGCGGGAGGAGAAGACAAACCGCTTTTCCTTTCTTGCCCTTTTCAGATGTTTCCATTCACCTCTGCCTGGTGTTTTATTCACTCCGCTGCTCTTCACTTCATCATGCTGAGGCCGCGGCGAGGTCGCGACCTCTTGTTAAAAGGTCAGGGGTTGGAAGTTCAAGTAACAGTTTTTTTTCTCCCACAGAGAGGTGAGGGGGTTTAATCAGCTCCGGGCTTCACACAGAACCTGAATGGATAGAGCGGTTCTTCCACTGTTTGCCATGCCAATTTGGCTAGTACAGCATAAAATGGCGATTATGGAATTTTAAGGGTTAGTTGCTATGGTGACAACTCAAGTCTGGACATTAAGGCTGCGTTCACACATAACGTTTTTTCCCCAACTGCCAGCGCCCTTTTCTTAAGCGCTGCAGCCGGCGTTTTGTTCCTCAGAGCGGAGCGCTTTCAAAAGTTGAGAAATGTTCAACTTTTTAGAAAAGCGCCGGGTGACGTGAACCGCTTTTCCCTCAGCCGACCAATCGCGATGACGGAGACGCTGGCCGTTTCCCATAGCAACAACAAATATGGAGAAAGTGAAAGTGCCGGTGGAGAAGTTGGACGTTGTAAGAAGTGAATTTCCGTTACCACAACAGCGATTATAAAGGCAGTATGGATTATACTGGACGTGTATTAGAAATATCTGGTAAGCCTTTGCTTGTTGCACAACACTGTGTTGTCTGACAGAAGAGCTAACCAGCTGGTTACTGAGCTAGCAGCTGCTCAGCTAACGATATTTCTCCTATTTATTTCTATATATAAGATGATATTTCTCCTATTTATTTCTCCTCCCAAAAAGCGTTCCAGGCAGAGCTTTTTCCACACAAAAAACCGCCGTGTGTGAACGCAGCTTAAGGCTGTAAAGTCTGTCACACTGTGAGAACTGAGCAGATGAGTCTGTTAGCAAACTGTCAGAACTCAATTGGAAGCTAACATTAGCGACGAGGCTAACGTAGCTTCATCACAGACTGGACTTCTCTCTCTAGCTCTTCTAGTCAACATTAGCATGTTAGCGATCCATGGCAGCAAGGAGACAGAGAAGCTGCTTTGGTTCTTGCTGTAAAACCTCTCAGCTCAGTGACTCGCTGTGAGTCGCTTTATACAGAAGCTAGTCCAACGGGTCACAGCAAGATGGCCGCCGCTCCCACCGTCCAGGAACATTGATTTGAATGGGAATGACCGTTTGTATACATTCATGTTCTGCATCAAAAGAAAATCCAAGCTCCACCCACACTGTTGGATTGACAGGTGAACTGTGGGAAGTGCAGAAACACCACAGTGAGGCTGAGGGACAAAGATGGAGACTGAATAAAAAAAACAAGGAACTCAAGGATTACCACTCCTTCCACTCTCTCTCTCTCTCTCTCTCTCTCTGTCTCTCTCTCTCCCTCTCTCTTTCTCTCTCTCTCTCTCTCTCTCCCTCTCTCTCTCTCTTCCTCTCTCTCTCTGTCTCTCTCTCCCTCTCTCTCTCTCTTCCCTCGTCATTGTTTTCTTGACTGTGGATGTCTGATTGACATTACTCAAAGAAAACAATAAATTTAAATTTTTAATTTGCTCACAGTCAAAATAACATTTCTCTCTCCAGCTCATCTCTTTCCTCTTTTCTCTCTTCTTCTTCTTCTTCTCTTTATCTGACCTGAGATCTGTCTCTAAGGTGGAAATGGAAACTCGACTGTAAACAGCAGCTCTGACACGAAACACCTGTCTGCACATCAGCAAGGCTCAGTTACAGTGTAGGCGTGTGTGTGTGTGTGTGTGTCCTTGTATTTCTATACTTATTAGGACCAAATGTCCTCACAAGGACAGAAAGATGAAGAAAATCCTCCAAACTGAGGACATTTTGGCCGCTCTTCACTTCTTTAAAGTCACCATGAAACGAAAAATGACGTGATCAACTTGTTAGCTAATTTTCCATGTCATAATATACACCAATTTAACAATAAATGCCCAAAGAAAATATATAGATTCTATTTACTTATAATTTTATATCAAAATCCCATTAACTCCAACCAATAAAACATCACAGATTTTTAAACAGTCTTTCTATCGCTGACTGATCTCCCATTGGTTTACACTTTTGAATGATCCCTCCCCCAACATCCTGTTTCAACAGGAAATCCATCACTAAATCCTCATCAAATACATCATACTTCATTGTGACTTTAAGGGTCCGGTCAGTTTAGGGACAGGAGTTGAGTTTAGGGTTAAAATATAAAGAACTAGGATTAGGTTTAAGGTTAGGTTGAGGGGTGGGAGGGGGAGGGATGAGGGTCCTCACAAGTATACTAATACAAATGTGTGTGTGTGTGTGTGTGTTCAGTGGGCTGTAGTGGAGGTGTTTAGTATCAACAGGATTATAGTCTGAGCTCATCTTACTCCATGTTGAATTTAAGAGTCAGTGAAGCCGCTCAGTCTGAACGGATCAGGTGACTCTTCTTCTTCTTCTTCTGTTCTACTGTACAACAACCGACTGGACAGCTGCTGGATCAGGGGCCGGATTCACAAAACCCTCTTAAGAAAAAAAAATCTTCTCAAGTGCCATTGTTTTCTTAACTTTAGTCTTAAGAAAAAAATAGGAAAAATACTATTCTCAAAAACAGTTCTTATATACTTTCTTAACTTTCTTCTTATGTTTCTTCCTAAGAAAAAACTTAGGAATAAATGGTATTCTTGAAATGAAAGTTCTCAAATTTGTTCTTGATTTTTTTCTTAACTTTCAGACGGCCCTTCACCTGTCTTAAAACTCCTACAGTGAAAAGCCTCTAATATCATATATTTAAACACATTTTAGACAAGTAGGTTATAGTTCAAAGTCTTCATAGGTTCCCCTACACCTAACATTAAGATGAACATTTATTGTAAAGCTTTATTTGGTGTAGGGCCAGGTAGGCCTCTGTCTCATGTCTGTTGGAAATAAGCTGCAAATTTTACAGTTACCAACAGCAACCAATGTTTAAATCTTTGCTCTAGTTGCTCTAAATAGGTTTTTCCCCAATTGTTTTGTAGATGGAAGCACTTTGGGTTGCCTCCTAGCCTCGTCTCCTAGCCTCCTAGCCTTGTCTCCTAGCCTCCTAGCCTTGTCTCCTAGCCTCAATGGCAGTAAGCCTAAAGTTTATTAACCAGAATTAATTCCCTACTTAATTATTTGTATCTTCTTTATTTCTTTTTTCTTTCTTTCTTTTTTAACATAATTTTACTTTTTGTGTTTTAAGCACATTGAATTTGCCTTGTGTATGAAATGTGCTATATAAATAAAGTTTGCATATACATACAGCATATATACAGTACTGTACAAAAGTCTTTGGCACCCTAGCTTTTTTATATAAAATGTATCTTTGATGTTTATTTGTTTTCTGCATTGGCGTGTCAGTAGACTGCTCTTTATAGTACATTTCTCTGATATGGATGGAGAAACTTTTAATTTCATTATTTTTGAAAGCATCTTTTTCGTCGTTTCATCGTTTTTTACATGTGCCTAAGACTTTTGCAGAGTACTGTATATATATATATTTTTTTATTTTTTTATTTTTTTTGTGCCATAATATTATATTGGAAAAACTGTGTGCTCATTTGAGCTGAACTCATACACGTGGCTGCTTGCTTGCTGGGTGTTTTTGTATAAACGTAACGCTCCAGTCAGTCTGAATGCAGCGGCCTCTCTGCACACAGATCACTGTCAGCTGACACATCGTCTCTGTCTCTCTAATTTAATTGGCTGTCTGAGCGTCTGCCGGCTCAGTTTCAGTCCGTCAGCGGCGTCTGTCCTCCGCTGTGGGTCTGAGGTCGACTCTGTCCTTCCTCGCCGCTCCGCGGTTTGAACAGCGGAGGCGGACAAACAAAACTCATACATGATGTACACATCAAACGCTCCAGGTTTGAGTTACAGTGACAATACATGACACACGAGTTGGGTTGGACGCCTATTGTGACGCCGACAACAAAGAGCGCACCTGCTCAGCCTCCATATCTGTCAGACCTGAAGTGCTGAAGCTGCACCGGGCAAGAGTTTCCAGTAAAGCTGCAGCGTCTCGGTCTAAAACAGGAAGTGATGCGGCAGCAGAGCAGAGTCTCCCTGTCTGTCCACACTCTGCTGTCAGTTTGCTCACCAGTGGTGGAAAAAGTCCTTAAAATCCTTTATTCAAGTAAAAGCAGCAGCACCATAATGGAAAAATACTCCAGTAAAAGTAAAAGTCCTGCATTTAAAATTTTACTGAAATAAAAGTATAGAAGTATTATCAGTAAAATGTACTGAAGTATCAAAAGTAAAAGTCCTCATTCTTTCTTGCTCCATCTCCTCCACTCTCCAGAGTTTTATTTTGTGTCTTTCTGTCCATTCAAAGCTGTGTGTGTGGTGTCATGAACCAAAAACACTCTCAATCCATTTCTCCACGTTCATTTTCCAGCATCTCTCTGAGCCTTACCAAGAACAGGCCGTTTCTGTCTCCGTGTCTTTAAGGCTCATTAATATTAATGACCCTCTGTTCCGATTGGCCACAGTGCCGGCAGAACAGGCAGTGACAGGTAGGGAAAACTCTCCGGTAATAAACGATGACAACCGCTCGACCGCTTTGAAAAAAACACTTTGTTAGTCTATTATTTCTTACAAAAATGATAATGAGCGAACCTTTGTGACGTCACAAAGTTACGGAAGTCCAAACGGCTCGTTTAGAGGCTCGCTGCACTAATATGGATTGTGTGGATTTAGTTTTGATACTTTCACCATGTTTAGATAGACCATCCAACTCCTTTATCACCACAGAGGAGAGGGGAGTCCTGCTTTACATAATATGGGACCTTTAAATTATTGAAGCATTAACCTCTAAGAAGTATTTTAATGTTGTAGGTCTAACTGCTCCATATACTAACAATGCAACATATTTTATGAGCTTATCGTATGTTTTGTGTGTAAAATCTTATTCTGCAAAGTAACTAGTAACTCCAGCCGGCAGATAAATGTAGTGGAGGAAAAAGAACAAGATTTCCCTGGAGGAAAAGTAGAAAGTCTCACAGAATGGAAATACTCAAATGCCAGTACCTCAAGATTGTACTTGAGTAAATGTATTTAGTTACTTTCCACCTCTGATAGTCACTGGTGGGAAATCTTCTCCTGAACAGCAGCAGAGGAAACTGGACCCACCGATGCAAGTCACCAGATTTTTATTTTACGCATTAGGTATTTATCTGAATCCCATGCCCAGACTTACAATAAGTACAACAGTAGAATCAGCTTCAGCTCCTAGATCACCAACATTTCAAGCAACCAATACTAAGGAGGTCAAAGGTCAAAGGTCACAACACCCAGACTACAGATGGAGCAAATATTCCTGTGAGCCTGGAATGATCATGGATGATAGAGAAGTGCGAAAGAAGGAAAATAAGAGCCAGGGAGAAAAGGTAGAAATGTTTTTTTTTTTTGTGTTTTTTTTTTTCTAACCCGACAGGAGCGTGATCAAGTGCAAAGAGAGGAAGAAGATGAGAAGATGTGAGGTGATTTAGGAGGAAAGAAAGGAACGAAGAGGAGATTTAGGAGCAGAGGGGGGGGGTGTAATTTAGGGTTTGAGGAAGGAAGAGGAAGCGGGGTGGGGGGGTGGGGGGCATGCTTATGTTCTACTGGAAAGGAGTGAATGAGTAGAATAGATTCTATGGAGAACTCTTGCTCAGCGTCTGCAGAGAGAGAAAGACCACAACTGTGTCAGTGTGTTTATTCAGCGGAGAGCGGCCAGCCTTGTCTCTCTCTCTCTCTCTCTCTCTCTCTCTCTCTCTCTCTCTCTCTCTCTCTCTCTCCCTGGTTGTGGGAGCCATGCATCCATCCAGTCGGCCGGTGAATAAGAGGATTAGCCGAAGCCCTGGGAGAGCCTGGCCAGCCAACAGGGGTAGGGGCTGAGAATGGTGCCCATGCCAAAATGTGTGACCCCCCCCCTTTCCTTTCCCTTCCCTTCCCATCCTCTCTTCATGCCAGGGGAAGAGGGTTCGGGGGGTGGGGGGGTGGTTTGGATGGTGAGTCTTAATCTTTGAAGAGTCTGGGGGTTTTCTTTTTCTTTTTCTTCAAAGACTACACCGACTTTTTGGGAGTTTGGCCCATCTGTCTCCTTACCCAGTATGTGACCAGAGGATTGGCACCAAAATCACCTCTGTGTCTCTGCTAGCTAGCTCTGTCCACCGCGCATGCTAACGCTTTAGCCAAAGATGCTCTATACACACAAGATGACGCATTACAAGCTGCGCCAATTGTATGAAATGGTATACACTTCCTGTCTCCTAAGTGGGCGTGGTCACCTCTCCCCCACATCCCCCCTATGTATTTATATTTTCTTTTGCTAACATTAGATATTTACACAGCTAACAGCCATATTTAGCATTACGAGAATTAGTTAGCTAGGGCGTTTGCAAACGTTAGTTGACTTGCTTAAAATTTTAACACAGTTTGGCTAACGTTATCTCGCGAGATAACCAGATCTCAGATCCCAGCTCTCGCGAGAGTGTGTTGCTGAGACAGAGACAGGTCTCGAACTTAGTTAGTTAATTTTCTCCTGATTTGTCCGTCTGAAAAATGGCATTTTAGTGTCAGAATATTTGGAAGATATGTGGCTTGTGAAAAACGGGTCCAATATTTACTTTGGTGACTATGGGGCAAAAGAATCGGTCATAATCTGTGCTCACGTTCACTTCTCCCATCGGAGTGAATAGACTCAGGACCTGCAGCTAGTCTCCTAAAGGGGCGGGGCAGTGGAGAAACCATGTGACACAGATACAGGAAATGACTCACAGTCGCGCCGTCTCGTTTCTAAACCGTCTCTGCTTTAGCACACAGTGTGTTCAGTAATCGTAGACGACTAGCATTATCCAACGTATGAAGACAAACCTTTTAGGAATACAAAGTTGGTGTTGGTGTTTTCTCTGTCCTGTAGATTCATAACTTCTGAAAACAAAAACACAAAACCTCAATCTTTATCATAAGTGAAGTCCGTTACAAACAGCGCTATGTAAACAAAAAAAAAGTTACCAGTTGTCTTGAGAGATCTTCTGCCATTGAAAGTTTGTTCTTTTTGTCCAATTTTATGTCTCTTTCACCAATCCACTAAACCAGCCTGGCAGGTTTAGGCGCGTGTCATTCTCACTTTTAGGATAATGCTAGTCGCCTATGATTACTTTACACACTGTATGCTAAAGCGTTAGCATGGTCACCAGACAGAGCTAGCTACCAGAGACACAGAGATGATTTTGGTGCCAATACTCTGGTCACATGTTGGGTAAGGAGACCAATGGGACCTTTAAACTGCTGATAGCAATCTCCTTGCTTAAAATATATATATATATAAAAAGTTAAACAATTAAAGGTTGACCTTATGTCATTTTGATTAAATCATTAACTGTTCGTTCTCAGGTTAAACCAGAACATCAAGAACCAAGACCAGAGACCACAGACCAGAGCCCGGAGCCACGCCTCCCAACACACACACACACACACACACACACACAAACACACACACACACACACACACACACACAGGCCTTCATTCAACAAGGATTACCACAGAAACCAAACCGTTTTCCTCATTGTTGGTTTATTGTAATTTAGTTTCTCTTATCCAGTTCAGCTGCATTTTTCTTGCCTTGATTTTTTGTTTGATTTCTTTTGAGCTGAGATATATTTATCCCCTTTTTGTCTAACCTGCACACTGTTATTTTCTGTCTTTCTGTATCATTTTTAAATGTACCAATGGAAATAAACTATAAACCCCAACTTTGCCAGTTTGCCAATGCCTAATTTTTCAAAGCCGTGACTGATTATCCAACAAGTATTTCTCTTGGCTCGTACAGGACATGTTAGTGTAAACGTCCAACTGTTATAGCTCTGATTTCTGGCTGAAGTGCGGTCTAATTTATGTAATGAATGGATGGACCGTTGTCTAAATAATGCAGTGAATGAGTCCTGTAGATACTGTGTCTGTTTCTGCACTTCTGTCTCTCTTTATGTGCAGGACTGTTTCTCTTCAAGGCTATTAAAGATCTATTCTGTTCTATTGTAGTTTAGTTTAGCTTGTTCTGATCTGGCATCAGTCACATGCTTATTAGCCCTTTGAACCGGTCAGTGAAGCTCTGAGCTGATAATGTGTCTGAACAGCTGGAGAGCTAGTTCACTTCACAGATCTGACCGCAGGCAGAGAGAAACCCTCTGCCATCACAACATCATACAGTGGTAACCAGCTTTTATCCATCTATCCTGCATTAAGTACTGCAGACAATTCTTTCTTGTACAGGCTTACACAGTAGAACCAAATTAGCCTACTAAATGACAACAATTAGAATGGAGGCTTTGCAGATATGTCACAAATCTACCAACAACCAGGTCAGTAAACTGTTTGGACTAGTCTAATTAAGACTGTCTGTTACTTAAATATTACGACTGACTTATTTTGAGGTAGGAAAGTTAGCCACCTTCCCCCCGGCTAATCTTGAGTTAAGATGTTGTTATGGCAACGAGTTGGCCTAACTGTCAGAGTGGGAAGTTTAAATTCTGAAGCTGTTTCATACAAGATGCCAAATCTTTGGTTTTTGGGAAGAGTCAGAAGAAGAGAGAGAGTCTTTAGAGACAGAAATAACACATTAGAGATCTACAACAACCAAGAAGTAGTAGGAACAGGTAAATATAAATGTCTATAGCAAGTTTGATTTAAAGTCACATTTAAGTCTAAGACTAGGTCTATCTTTATGCAACTGGCCCATAGTCTCTACTCCAAAACACTCTGAGTTGTAGCTTGAGAAGAGTCAGCTCAGTTAACCTGAACAAACTGTTAGCTAGCTAACTAGCCAGCAAACACACTGATGTTAATGTGAACATGCTAACGCTAGCTGCTGCTAGATATGTTACCTAGTGTGCTAATCAAATGTGTTAACAACAAGACAGTGATGGTTAGCTGACCAGATACTATGGTTAGCTAGCTAACAAGCTGACATTATCTAAACACTAAATCAATCAGATGGATCAGTGATGAAATGATCAGTTCAGTCAGAAAGACAGAAATTAACCGTCTGTTTGTTGAGACGGACAAGTTGTAGCCTACATTTAGAAATACCGCAGTTGACTAAGAGCTGAGGACCTCCAATATGGCCGCCAGAGGGTACCTCACCTGAAAAAGCTCTATGCTATAACCCAAAACTCTACTATCAATCAGCCAACTAGTTACAACACCATTCCTTTTAAGTTTGATGCCTGAAAAGATTTTTTTTTTTTTGCAAATATTTCCTCATGGAGCCTTAGCCTATAGTACAGTGGTCCAACCAGCATGCAGTAAAAAGCAGGACTTCCAAAATGGCTCCATCAATAGTTGTGGTGAAACAGACTTCTACCTTCTTGAGATTGAGATAGCAGATGATGGATAGAGTGTTTTATCAAACTGCCTTTGCTAACATACAGCAGATCCTCCAAATAAATACAAAATAAATACTCAGAAAGCCAGTAAGACCAACAGGGAACCAGAGGCCTCTTCACAGCTGCAGGCATCAGACAAATGAAACGAAACCGTTCTACCCACAGATCCCCAAACCTCTGCTGGGAGCTTCAGCACAGCGGAGAACCAGACAGACACTCTGGAAAATTAAATTCATTAGCTGAACAAAGGCCTCGGGGTTGAAGTTCCTCACAGAACCTGATTGATCAGTCATCCTTCCCTTTTAACTGTAAATGGCAAAGGACAAAAGAAAGCTTTGGCTCATCTATGGGCAGACTGTCTAAAAGGAGGCTGGTTGGAAACGACAACCATACAAGCATATTAGGAATAAGTTATGAATAATAACGGTGCCCAACAGAAAAGACAGTCAGCCTACACACTGCAAAAATATCCATTTTAACAAGTCATTTAGAGTCATTAAATAAGTCTTACAATCCTATTTTTCTTCAAAATCTGCCCATGGGTGAGACGTTTTCACTGTTGTTCCAAAAATATCCTTGAGACATGATAAACAGAAATCAGGCTCCACATCACTCCACAATTTGCAGTATGACATGGTCAACTGAATCCAATCCCACCAGATTTAACTACTGTGTGTTGGAGGAACAATTGTTTAGTCGACTCCTTGCCAAAACTAAAACATTTATTTTCAGACGTCAACTCTGCCTGATGTGTGATTCATATCAGGAGATACTGGAGAAAACACAGGTAGTTTGGTAGCAATTTATTTAAAATACTATATCATTACCAATATATTGGTAATGATAATTCTAATTCTAACAATTCTACTTCCTATACATACTGTATACCACTGATTCTCAACCTTTTTCATATCAAGGACCCCTAATTTAGTCCACATTAGGGCCACGGACCCCCATTTGATGAGATTTTGTCTCTTCAACCCAAATCTTTTATTGTTAGATAAGTTGTCCAGAATTCCATGATTATCTGTATTGTAGGTAGAGAGATAACAGTGAAACTATGATCAAAATAATCATTCTTCTTCATTCTCTAATTGTGTTAACTTCTTGGAAATGAAATAACGCTGAAGTTTAACAATTCACCAATTTGCTGGAGACCCCCTGGAACCCCCTCAAGGACCCCTGGTGGTCCCAGGACCCCACGTTGAGAACCATGGCTTTATACCATCTGGTGGATTCCTTTAGTCCAGACTATTTAGAGCTCTGCAGTGTTAGTGCCTTACTCTACCCATTGAGATACACAGTACCACACCTAACTATGCACGTTATGAAGAACATAAGAAAACAAACTAGAAGTGTCTCAGCTGAGCTCAAACCTCCAGCACCGATCAATTCTCCAACTTCAAAGCTGCAGCCTCCGTGACAGTTCATGTCTGTTTATCGTTTGTCTTCCAGCTTTCCTGCAAAGTAGCATGTGACAGCAACGCTGTTTAGCAGCCGACTTTCCGAGCAGCACTTGAACGCAGCATCATAGTTCTGGCTAAAAAAAAACGATAATTGTCTAATGGCAGAAATCCCACCAAGAAATCAACACCAAAATCTAATCAACAGATCTTTGGTCCAACAGAGATCTGTCCAGCAGATTCCAGCCAAATCTGTTAGTTTCTCTTGGAGAAATCTTCAGACATCGATCAGGCAGACAGGGGCGAAAACACAACCACCTTCCAACTTTAGCAATCAAACAGAAAAACCACCCATGTGGCCTCACTAATACATCACTGTAGTTCTGCTGCTGACTACAGATCAGCAGCTGAAAGAGAAGTGGAACAGCAGCTGATGGGAGGCGGCCGGGTGTTTTGCTCTGCAGGAACACTGAGTGAGTCTGGCATCACTCTGCTGGGTGAACAGCGGGTCTGGAGAGTGTCAGTCGATGTCCGGGTGGTACGGGGATACGGCACAGTGAACGCCCCGGGGTGTGTGTGTGTGTGTGTGTGTGTGTGTGTGTGTGGGACGTGGGATGGGGGGGGGCTGGAGTGTGTTCAGACAGAGTTAGAGAGGAGAAAGAGTCCCAGACAAAATTTAGAGCTGCTACCTGCATCATTTTGAGAAACCGGGACCTAGAAATCTTTCTGATATCAATTCAAAACTGTTTTCAAAGATGTTTTATTATACAATTTGACATAATATCAGATCGTGAAGATGTTCGACTCGTTTGGGTTGACGTTGAACTGAAGGGGTTGGACTTGGCCTCCTTCCCGCCCAAATGCTTGCTGGTGTGTGTGTGTGTTTGTGTGTGTGTGTGTGTGTGTGTGTGTGTGTGTGTGTGTGTGTGGCCATGGTTTTAATTGCTGTCTCTGGTCTGGATCTTCCAACACCAGCTTCACTGCAGAATGGTGATAAGACTGGCAGCCTGGCAATGAGAGGAGGGGCGAGAGAGATTTTGTGTGTGTGTGTGTGTGTATGTGTATGTGTGTGTGTGTGTGTGTGTGTGTGTGTGTGTGTGTGTATGTGTGTGTGTGCAGTCATGTGTGAACTGTATATGCTGCAGAATGCCCAGCCAGAAACAAATGATCCATCCCGGGGGAGAGGGCGTCTGTGATTGGGTTTGAATAATGGATCGGCCGTCTAGTGTTTCCATCATCAGCCTCTCTGGGCCGCCGCCAAACACCGAGCCGGCCAGCGGCGGCCATGTTTGTTTATCTACTCTTCCTCCTGCATCATAGCAGCAATACAATAAGGGGGAGGTACTTAGTATTGTTACATTTTACAGGGTTGGGACATTCATTGGGGTGGAAAATCTTTTGCCAGTTTTTTGCTGATTTAAATTACCTTTGCCACTATGATCCGTCTGTCAGACTTCATCTGTTTTGACGACAGAAAGGTCAACCGGCTGAACTTCTTCTGGACGGACGGATTCGACAGCGTCCGTTCAGCCAATCAGAGCGTTCCTACGTTTGTTTTGTAGAAACTAGCGGCGAACACAGAGACGACGGTCCGACCGAAACAAAGAGAAAACAGAGAAAGCCTGGTGGAGCTTTGGGATGACTGGAGGTTTCCCAGTTTCTTATTGAATAATATTATAATATCGTATATTGAGATCATTTTGGTCAAGGTAATCGTACTACAGGTCTACTCTCTAGCTGTTCGGCCAACCTGCCTCCTCAGCACCCAAACCGCAGGCCGGCCAAGTCCGGACCAGCTGCTCCGGCTCTGGTGGTCATCTGGCTGCGGCCAATCAGCATGCAGGAAACGTGGGGCTGAAGTCCCAGAAAACAAGTGGCCGTCCTCGCAGCCACCAGCCAAAGTGACTTCCCCCGGTCTCACACACATCGCCATGGTCACAGATTCAATCTGTTTCCCTCTGCTGTCGCAGACAGAGACAGTCTGCAGCTTCAACAGTGAGCAGCCAGACTGAGGCAGAGCTTCACTCCTACAGGCTGAGTGAAGCTCTGCAGGACGGGACACAACAACCAATTTCTGTTTTTGTGTCGTGTCACATATCAGTCCCATTTTGAGATTATATGGAAGACTATGAACATGAAACTGAATGAGTCCTGTCCGCTCCTGAACACACACCCAGCAGAATCACACAATACAACTTCCCTGATCCTCCATTCCTTACAAATAAACTGAAACAAGTACAAATAATTTATTTACACTTTACTTTCCCATCAGCAAATACAAATGTTGCCTGTCTGACAGTAAATACTCTGTTCACCTTCCAAACTCTTAAAGTCAGAGTCAAACTTTACCCAGCGACGGCAGTGTGTAGCAGGAGGCCAAGTTCAATATCAACCCATTATGGCAAAAAATATAATATTTAATCATTAAGGTAAAAATTCATTTTTAAACAGCTTTGGAAACTGTTGTGAACTGATACCAGAAAGATATTTAGGTCCTGATGTCACCGAGCGACGCAGGCAGCAGCTGGACGACGACAGACGGCTCAACTTTCATTTTGGCTTCTCTATTTACAGTACATGAGTTAATGTTGGTGCCGGCCGTCCCATCAACATCTATTCAACTTCTAAATGTTTTCCGCCGCTCCCCCTGTGCGAAGGAGAGCCGCCTCTCTGCCCGTCCGCCTCGCTCCACAGCCAGCGGCTCCAAACATTTGGAGTGGGACTGTGCTGTTTTAAACAAAGAGCTCCCACTTAGAGAGACTTGTTTACAGGAAGAGGAAGATTTAAAGGGAAATGGAGAGCGGGACGGTTCCAAGGTAACAATCCCAGAGACGTTTTATTTATTTAAAAACCTTCACTGTTAGCTATGCCAGCTCAAGCTCAGGTCTGGCAGGAGCTGCAGCGGAACATAAATAATGATTTATGAAGTTTTGGAAAAGAGAGACATGCGGAAGCGCTGTGAAATGTGTGTAGCATGTGGCTCATGTCGGATTAAATCAGAATGGAAGGTGGTGGTGTCACTGGTGTGTGTGTGTGTGTGTGTGTGTGTGTGTGTGTTGGGATCGACTGGAGGGCAAAAGCCCTTATAAATTCCTCTTCTTGGCATGCAGAACTTTCCTCATTAAGGAAAGCATTCAGATGTCTTGAAGTGTAAACAAAATGGCGGCAGGGTGGCCTGGTGGTTAGAAAGACCGTCCCGTAACCAAAATGTCACAAGTTTGATCCCTGTAGCAGCCAAAGTGTCCACAAACATCTACTGTATATATTCTGAGGAAATTTCAAGACACTGGGTTCTAATCCAATGTATGAAAGTTGTAAAATGGACTTTTTTGGGCAGGAAGCTGATTTCTGTGAGATTTTTCATGTGAACTTATTAAAGGACTACACCAACTTTTGGGGACTTTGACCCATTAGTCTCCTTAGTCAGTATCTGATGAGAGGATTGGCAGCAAAACCATCTCTGTGTCTCTGTTAGATCGCTCTGTCTGCTGAGCATGCTAATGCTTTAGCATACAGTATGCTAACTAATAGTAGACGATTAGCATTATCCAAAGTATGAAGATAAACCTTTTAGTGATCAAAAGTTTTTGTTGTTTTTTTATTCTCTGGCCTGTAGATTCATAACTTCTGCAAACAAAATATCAATCTTCATCTTTAGTGAAGTCCATTACGAAACAAGAGCGTGAAAACTTCAGCTGTGTGGCTAACTTCGCTAACTTCCTGCATAAACAAAACTAGTGACGCTCAAATTCTCGCAGGAAGAGAAATCTGCTGCCAGTGAATTTAGCTCCAAAGAGAGTTTTCTTTAAAATGAACCATCAGCCTCAGAGCTGCTACAAGTTCTCCTTTTCTCAGTTTTAGCATTATGCTAGTCGCCTACCATTACCTAACATACTGTATGCTGACGTGTTAGCATGTGCAGCAGAAAGAACAATCTTCTGGCAACACGATCTCATAAAAAGTTGTGAAATGAACACAAACTGTACTGGTGACACGTATTATGTGAAAATTACGTTCCTCCACCACAAATTGAATTACGTTCCAGGTTCAAGGTACGTTCAAGGTTGGCTAACGGTTAAGTTTAGGCAAGTAGAACAACTGTGGTTAGGGTCAGGGGAAAGGCTTTGGTCATGGTTAAAAAAGAAAAACTTTAGTTAAAAATGTAAAATTTCCCTCGTACAAATTGGGAATTGAACTCCGGTCTCTGGCATTGAAGTCAAACTCATCCCCCCCAACCACAACATCCTTAAGGCTGATTATCAATACATGTTCTTGTGCGTTCTTGTGTCCCTCGTGACGCATTTTACATAATATCTAACAGCCGAAGCACGATTCCAAAACAAACGAACGACCGGACAGAGGACGGATGGAAAACCCGAAAGTTTCCTTGCCAACCTCAAAATATCGAGGATGCATCAGATGGAGACTTAACGGATGAGAACGAATCGAAAGCCCCAAGATTCATTGCGTTCTTGGTTTTGATAATCAGTCTTATGCCGCTTTTCCACCGCATGGTACCGGCTCAACTCGCCTCGACTCTCCTCGCCTTTTTTGGTTTTCCATTGGGCAAGTACGAGGTACCATATTACCTGGTACCATTGAGATTGAGGGGGTACTATCTGCAGTGGAAAACCAAGTGGTACTACAAAAAGCGAGTCGAGTCGAGTCGTGTCGAGCCGGTACCATGCGGTGGAAAAGCGGTATAAGACTGATTATCAAAACCAAGAACGCAATGAATCTTGGGGCTTCGAAGCGGCATTACTTTCCACTGAGCTGCTTCAATGTGACTCTACTTCCAGTTTATTTTCAAGTAACCGTCAAGTTCACGCTGGGAAAACAGTATTTTAACACTTTTCGTGTCATCAACACGTTAATTTCGTGTTCATTTCACGTGTTTCTGTGAGATCGGGTTCTGGACTCGTCTCGTGTTGGTTTTAAGGAAACCAACGGGTCAAACTCCCAAAAAGTCACAGCAGTCTTTAGGCTGGCTGCCCTTCAGCTGACGGAAATACGAGTAATGACAGCAGCTTTCTAGGCCAAGCAGTTCTTTGCTTGTTGTTGTCTTCCCGGTAAGAGAAACGGTGATTTTGGCCGTGAGGAGCGGTTACGCAATCGCTCTGATTGTGCACACAGGCTCATTCATTCACACTGTCTAAATACCAGGAGAGTGTCGAACATGATAGCCCTCTGTAGTTGGTACACATGATCCTATTTGTGTGTGTGTGTGTGTGTGTACATGAGTGTCTGCTCTCCCTGAACATGGAAATCAGCAGCGTCTCCTTCCTCATCAGCCAAGAAACCTTCTCTCTCTGCACATTAGCAACACGACTAGAAAATCCTGTTTGGTAGAAAAATCATCATCTCAAGTTCGTTGTTAAATTAGTCCAAAACATAGAGGATCCATTGTGTAAAACAGGTCATTTAAAATGTGATACTGTATTCATGCCAGTAGGGAAATAAGTCTTTTCTGTTGCCCTCCTCCACAGAGAGGTCAGGGGTCAGAGGTCAGAGGTCAGGGTCTGGAGCTGGTAGGGATTCTGCCTCATTCTGTCAGGCAGGGATTTAATCTGCTGATTATCATTTAAAAAGTACAATTTTACTTTAATGAGGTCAGTCATGTTACACGAGACTTTAGAGTATCAGGATGGGGTCGAATCACTTTCAGTTCAGTCAACTGAGGAAAGGCATTTTCTCTAAAGAGGCAATAAAGTCCTTATAATAATAATAATAATAATAAAGGTTTTTCCTGCCCCACAGCTGCCCTCCCCTCCCCCACACTTCAGCTACAAAATCCTTCTTCTCGAGCTAAAAAAGCAAAAGCCAAAGCAGTTTAATTATTCCAGTATTTAGCATGGTGACAGAGTCTGTTGGATGTCTGCTCTAATTAGCTGACTTACTCCTCTACATTGCCTCTCTACAAATGTGCCTTCAATGTAAAAACCCATCTATTCGGTCTGGCTTTTATGTAGTGTTTTATAATTTTTATAAAATATTTTATAAGTTTATGGTTTTAGTATTTATACTTATTTGATTTACTATCATTATTATTATTTTTTTTTCTATTTTGTTTTATCAACATTTCACTGTTGATCATTATTATTTAATTTATTCTATTTTATTTTATTAACATTTTACTTTTTTACTATCAATTTATTTTGTGCAGTATTTCATAATTTTATTTTTATTGTTATTTTTATTGCTTGTATTATCTTTTATTGTTTATCTTTTATTATCATAACTACCCATCTTTTATTGTTGTCTTATTCAATTAACTTTTGGGGGGGTTTTTGGTTGTTTTGGTGTGCATTAGTCTCTAAATCCATTTTTAACATTGATTGATTGATTCACTACCTGTGTCACGTACAGGCCACCGTAGCTCAAGAGCACAGTCAATGTTGTTGGAGTTCCTACTGGTTACTGATAGAGCTCTATAGAGGTCACAGGCTACTTAACGCCTCTTTAAAATTCAAAAACGATCTCACCATGAAAAGGAGTTTGTATCAAACCAATAAAGGACCGGCAGAGAATGAAGGCTCTGGTGTTATGATGTGGATTTCAGTTTCAGTTTGAGTGAAACCACAGTAAACTGACAGTGATTTAGCTGCAGCTGGTAGAAACTGGCTTTCCTTTACAGAACCGATCACTATTGGCTTTGTTTACATATTGTTTTACTAGCTTGAAGATATTTTCTCATTCTGAAATGTATTTGTCTGTGTTTTAGACACAAGGAGTGACAACATGTCAGCTAAACTCAAGTTTAACATGGATCCTGAGGCTTTCATTTTATCTACATTTGTAATGTTGGGGAAACCTGTGATTTGAGTCCTAAAAAAGCTTCTTATCCATCTACAAGTCAAACTCTTCGATAACAGAAGGGGATATACCCAGTTTAGAGGGTCAAATCAATTCTAGACTATATAGCATCTGTAAATACACATCAACGAAAGACTGAATGAAGACGGTTACTTGAATTGCAAAAGTGCCTCCTGCAATTTGTGCCTTTTGGGGTAAAACTGTTCTATATCTTATACAACAACAATCTCACCCTCATTTATTAAAGAGCATGTGTGTTTCCTCACGCTTCTATAAACTGAGACCAAATCATCTAAAAGACAGAGCCTGAACACCGGTTCAGGCTTAGCCAGTTTCCTTCTTGGGAGTAACCTTTACCCAGACTTCCACATGTATAGAGGATCTGTTCTGTTCTGTACGGGACGGGGCGGGCGGCGGAGCGTCTTGGCGTCAGACGAGGCTTTAATCTAATTGAGCACATGGTGCCGAAACAGTTTGTCAGAGGGCCGAGGAAAAGCTCCTGAAACAGAAGAACGACTTAATTAAACCACACCGGATCTGAATGGACCGAGAGGAGAGCCAACACTGTCCCAAGGGAGTGTGTGTGTGTGTGTGTGTGTGTGTGTGTGTGTGTGTGTGTGTGTGTGTGAGTGTGAGTGAGTGTGTGTGTGTGTAAAGCCACCCTTATGCACCAGTTACCACCCATATTATTTCTAATGAGCGGACTGTAAATTGCCAGCAGCCAGACTACAGATTAACGCTCCATATGATTCAGATTTTAGGATTTTGTTTCAACTCTTCTCTGGCTCAGGATCAGAATAATGATAATGATGTTTTTAAAAAAAAATGTTGTTTAGTTAAAAAGGAATTTATTGAATAAATTTGAGGACTAATGTTGCGTTCAGGTCATATCGGATTTACAAGCTGCCAGCTGGGAAAAACTAGAAATAATATATATCGTGGTTGTATGCCTCCGCCAATAAACTTTGTTTTATCATTGCAAGGACAGTCTTTATTTATTGAACATAAATAATTAATGTGATTATTAGGTCAACTTAAAGGATTTCGGTGTCTGCTAAAGTAAGTGACAGCACTTCCACCGTTTTTGTAGAATGACCCAAGATGGTTTTCTCAGCTACAGTGGTAAGCAAAACATTATGATGTCACAGTGAAGTTGACCTTTGAACTTTTGGATATAAAATGTCAATCACTTCATCATTTTATCCTATTAGACATTTGTGTGAAATTTTGTCATAATTAGCGTATTAATTCTTGAGTTATGGCCAAAAACGTCATTTGTGAGGTCACAGTGACCTTGACCTTTGACCTTTGACCACCAAAATCGAATCAGTTCATCCTTGAGTCCAAGTGGACGTTTGTGCCAAATTTGAAGAAATTCCCTCAAGTTGGTGTCATGAATTGTAGAAATGTTTCAACACTATACTACAGTTGATCCACCGATGTCAACAGTCCAAGACAAAAAAATCTAAATGCATTTCATATTCACACTCACAACACAATCAACTGTACTTATGAAAAGGTAGTGATAGTGATATCTGCTGCAATTTGTTTAAATTCATGAATAAAGGTTATTTTGGATGTGGGCGTTCCAGCCAGTTAAACAGCTGAACGTCTCCCAGTCGTAGCAACGAGACGTCGTCCCAATTTTTCCGCTTCTTCCGATGCGACCTGAACGCAGCACCAGACCTCACAGGCAGAACAGTCACAATACTGGCTCCTGATTGGCTGACAGCAGCGGTTCCTCTAATTCAAATGAGGTAAACCTGCTGAGAGGCTTTCCAGTTCAAATTACCACTCTACATTGTTAAAATGTGACTTCACTACCTGTGTCACTTACAGGCCACCGTAGCTCAAGAGGACGGTCAGTGTTGTTGGAGTTCCTACTTTAAATTTAATCGCTGAAACAAAGTGAGTTTCTGGTTGTGGACTCTTGTGGTCTCTCTCTCTTCCCAGCAGGAAGCAAGTCAGCCTCAGCCAAGCGTTCCTGTTTTCGCCTTCCCAGCATGCCTTGCTCTGTGTGTCTCCTTCACTGTGAACACATGGACCTTCACAGATGAGCGGTGCTGCAGGGAGGACGGTTGCAGGGCTGCTCCTGAAGTCCTGAGCGAACTGATCCTTCCTCATAACTCTGAAACAACCTCCACAGCTTTCTGGGGGTTTAGCGCTACACAGATGGGTAGTTTAAAAGTTTATCTGACCAATGTGAAAGCCTCTGATTGGCCAGTGCATCAAGAAGCTCAACGGATCTGTCTGTGATTGGTTACAATGCTCATTTGCTGTTTAGAGAAGTTTGAAAGTCAGTTAGAAAAACTTGATTCTGACAGAGGAGGAGCTTTTTAAATGGAACGCAGTAATCGCGACTTTTCACGATCACCATATCCCCGTGGCCGAAGTCGTAATTAATATACGATTAATTGTGCAGCCGTACTAAATTTGGAATTGTAATCCCTTACACTTGCCTGGGTCCAGACCTTTGACTCCGCCCACTCCACCAGTTGACTGATTCTGGTCTGGCATCGTGACATGAAACAGCGGTTTCTCGGTTGAAAAATGATCGGTCCAATGAGCGCCGGGGGGGGGGGGGGGGACTAGAGATTAGCCAATCAGAGCCATGGGCGGGACTAACGCCGTCGTCAAGCTGTTGTCAAGCTGTGAGCCGGAACCAAGGAGGAGTAATAACAACAATGGAGACGCTACAGACAAGATGGACGCTGCTATCCAGGCTGTTCTGAATCCATTAAAAGTCGTCGTACTTTGTTTTTACTTGGCTCCGTGTCAAAGATGCTCTATACTTTCTGAACCGTCTCTGGTGTTGTCATGGCTACGCATCAGCGTCGACTTAAAATTACGTTAGATTCAGGCGGATACGTCGGTCTCTAGTGATCGGTTAGGGAAAATCGAATCCCCCTCCCCCACGGAAATCGGTGGAGTGGAGGCAATGAAGACTGAAGATGGAGATGGAGTGGAACCAGTTGACAGTTCTGTCTGATATCAGGGAACCCTTACACTACTGTTGCTGAAAAAAGTAATCTCATTACTGTAACAGCTCGGTCTCTAACCTCTAGTCCATGGAAACCCTTCCTGTCCTCTCTGTCTCTCTCTCAATGGGACGCCTCCATCCCTCCCTCCATCCCTCCCTCCCTCCCTCCCTCCAACCCGTGGCCCGCGGGTCGCAGCAGGAGCCGCTCTGCAGGAGTCGGAGGTTCACTAATTGCTTCTCCACCTGCGTCGATCCGCTCCGGCTCCGTCTATCCAGGCTAACATCAGCAGCACCGTCACACACTCATTAACAGGCGGCCATTTTGTGACGGTGCCTTGGGGATGCATGACTATTTTGAGGGACGACCTAATTGAAAATGATGGTGGGGGGGGGGGATATGGATTGATGGTTTGTGCTTGACTGACCTTGGCACACTTCTGTCTGATTTTCCCCGTTCATACTGAAACTGACGATGGAAAACATTTGATCCAGACCTGACATGCTCAGTATTATCTGACTGTAAAACAGATTTTAATCCGTTTCAGTGTTTCTGTCACCAGTCACAGTACAGACGGCACTGTGAGGTTCAGAGGTTTTCACTGAAGACATTGTTGAGATTTTTGGTTCAGTTGTATCTCGCTTTGTAAAAATGTCTTCATAAGTCTAAGCTAGGGCTGCAACTAACGATCATTTTCTCGATTAATCGATTAGTTGTTTGGTCTATAAAATGTCAGAAAATGGTGAAAAATGTGGATCAGTGTTTCCCAAAGTCTTGTTTTGTCCACAACCCAAAGATATTCAGTTTACTGTCATAGAGGAGGAAAGAAACCAGAAAATATTCACATTTAAGAAGCTGGAATCAGAGAATTTTGACTTATTTTTCGTAAAAAATTACTCAAACCGATTAATCGATTATCAAAATAGTTGGCGATGAATTTAATAGTTGACAACTAATCGATTAATCGATTAATCGTTGCAGCTCTAGTCTAAACTGAAATCTCAGGACAGGTCAGGTGACAGAACTGAGTTTAGGCAGCAGAATGACTGTCAATCATCTTTAATATTAGCTTCTTAAAATTTGCTTTTATGTGATGTGTCTTTTATATTTTAATGTTTTTTTTTTATCATTATATTTGTTTTACCCCTCTCTTACTTTTACTTGTTTAATTTTAATTTATGTATTCTGATTACTTTCAGTTACTTTCAGATTACTTTTCCATAAAGGTAAGAAACAGATAAAAAAAACAACAGAAATTTTAAGTTAATTTAGTTTATTTCAGGTTTGCATACAAACACTAATTTTCTTCTGTGCCTCATTTTCTAAAGAGAACAACATGGACCCAGGAACACAAGGTCCATCACTAATGTTTAACAGTTTCAACAGTCACATTACTGTACCCATGTAAACATCCTCTGCCAGGCCTTTGCTCTCCTGGCAGGCAGTGAGCGCTCTGCATGAGGCTCTGAACATCTGGCAGTTATCAGACTTGATTATATGACACATTACATTCAGCTCCGCTCAGTCACATTGTGATTTCTGTGTGAAAAACTCTCCATACCTGCTTCCAATTAGGCTCAATTGCTATAATTGGCTGGTAATTGGCCGACTAACGGGACGATGTTCCTTTCACGGCTTTTCCCTGTCTAATATCTCTCAGGCCTCATGGTGAAGTTCAGTCAAGTCCGTCACAGTCTCAGTGAAGGAGTGTCAGACGGCCCGAGGCTTTCCTCTGAAGGAAGAAAAATGTGAAGAACCAGTTTGACCAGGAGAGATGTTTCTGCCTCTGGGGAAACATCTGCTCATCTACTGTATGAGCAGAGGACCGACCTCAGACCGCTCAGGTGTTTTATCTTCAGTACTGACAGACCGGACCGAGCTCCGACACATTCACTTCAGTCCGCAGGTCGAAACACACAAACTGTTCCAAAAACCAAAATCAGATTTCTACTGGAGGTTCATTTCTAGGACTGGATAACATCTGGATTTGATTGATTCCGGCGCCATATTCGATTCTTCTAATTGATCCAATTCTTTATCCCTTAAAGGTCCATATCCTCCACTCTCCAGATTTTTATTTTGTATCTTGAGGTCCATTCAAAGCTGTGTGTGTGGTGTCATGAACCAAAAACACTCTCAATCCATTTCTCCACGTTCATTTTCCAGCATCTCTCTGAGCCTTACCAAGAACAGGCCGTTTCTGTCGCCGTGTCTTTAAGGCTCATTAATATTAACGACCCTCCGTTCCGATTGGCTAACCGCGGCCGGGCGGCTACAGGTAGGGAAAACTCTACGGTAATAAACAATGACAACCGCTCAACCGCTTTGAAAAAAACACTTTGTTAGTCTATTATTTCTTACAAAAATGATAATGAGCGAACCTTTGTGACGCCACAAAGTTACGGAAGTCCCAACGGCTCGTTTAGAGGCTCGCTGCACTAATATGGATTGTGTGGATTTAGTTGGTGACCGTGCGTTTTGATACTTTCACCATGTTTAGATAGACCATCCAACTCCTATAGCTGCTGGTGGTCCTGTGTGGTTCAGTGAGTAGAAGAAGGCAGCAACACTGTAAGGTTCAGGGTTCACACAGTATCACCCAGGCTGGAAATAGCAGTGTGAGGCACTTCGGCTAAAAGCATCCAACAAATGGCGGATGTTATGTTGCTCTACAACATTTAGCAGAGAAGCTCAGCGTTCAGTTCTGATGAAACGACCTGATGAATGCTGTGCTTCATTATCAGCTGCTTGGGTGTGACGTCACGTCAAGTTTCTCTCTCAACATTGAAATAGCTCGGTGGAAAGTCAGGGCGTCCTGGTCGGGGATTCACATTTTTTTTTTTTTTATTTAACCATGACCAAACCATTTTCCTAACCTTAACCAAGTTGTTTTATTTGCCTAAACTTTACCATAACCTTAACCCTAACCTTAACCAAACTTGTTTTAATTGCCTAAATTTAACCATTAACAACCTTTGGGACGTAATTCAATTGTGGCGGAGGAACGTTTTCAAATTCGTCGAGGTCGTGTTCATTTCACGTACTTTTGTGAGATCAGGTTGGAAACGCTCCTGTGGGTCGTATCAGAGGGAGGAACAAACCACCTGTGTGGTCGTGTGGGCTGGAGGACTTGTTGGAACAGAATGAAGTCTGGACTGATGCTCATGTTCAGCTATTTCTTCATGTGTTCTTCACTGGTATGAACACCACAGAATGGACTGGAATGACTAGAGTCACATGTACTTGTGACTCTAGTTGGACTGGTAACACCCCCCCCACACACACACACACTACTGTTAGCCTGTATTACTGGAGATCTAGGACTGTAAGCTTCTTCTCCTGCTGCCCTCAGTGGAAGCCGATCTGGATAAGAGGATCAGACGAGCGGCTACAATGCAAAGCGCTCTAAACGTTCTGTAAATACTTAAAAAGGCTCGTTGAGGCTCATCGAGTCTTTTGTGCGGGCCAACATCTGCCTGAAGCGTCTTCACATTCACCTGCTTCAGATCCCCCCCCCCCCTCTCTCTCTCCACCGGTGAATGAGAGGGGAAAAGAAAAGGAGCGAGTCATCCTGCGGTTCTCCAGTGAAGAGGATCCGACCGACACACACAACACCACACACACACACACACACAAGACTCTCTGCTGGCCTCTTCTGCGTCACTTTTCAGGATTTCGCATTCAGCGTTTGAGAGAGAGAGAGAGAAGAGAGGAACACAGAGAGAGAGAGAGAGAAGAGAGAAGAGAGAAGAGAAGAGAGAGAGAGACGAGGGCCATACACACACAGGAGAGGAGACCACACACCGGCAGGCAGCTGAGGTGGAAGGGAAAATGGGAAAGTGGAGGACAAATCAAATGGCTCTCCACCAGCTACTCGACGGGACTCCACTTGTTCTTCCCCCAAAGAGCCTCGGTGTGCGCGGCTCCTTTCAGCGGCGCGGCGGGCCACCCGGATCTGCCCCGTCATCCATTAAAGCGTCCGGCGGCGGCGGAGGGACGGGGAGGAGAGGAGCGGCCCGGTGGCACGGAGCCAGGCGGACACCAGCAGAGACAAGATGGTCGGTTCACCAAAGAACCCCCCAAAAAAAAAAAAAACCCTCCTCCCCTCCTCCCCTCCTCTCCTCTATCTCCCCCCGAAACGCCACCCTCGACTCCCCTCATCCCTCACCCGCCCCCAGGAATGAGAGAGACAAATGAGGAGGAGGATTAAAAAACGTAAGGGGATGGGGTGGTGGGAGGTGGGGGGGGGTAACAGTGTAAAGATGGAGACATGAAGCAGAGAAAAGGAGAAATGTGGGACAATGGTGAAGGAAGATGTGCGGCGGAGAAAAATGTGAAAGCAGGAGAGAAAATGAGAGATTAAGAGGAGGTGGACAGAAAGGAAGGGAACGGAAAGGAAAGGGAAAGGGAAGGGAAGGGAAGGGGGGGGGATAAAAAGTTGAGCAAACAGATGGAAGTGTAAAAAAAAAAAAAAAAAGGAGAAGAGGAGAGGGAGGGAATGTGAAGGAAAAGGAGGCATGGGAAAGGAGAAGGGGGACACAGAGCGGCAGAATGAGAGGCGGAGGGAGAGAAAGGAGCCGGAGAAGACTAATGAAGGCAGGAGTGCTGCTTAACCTGCGCTCCATCGCTCTGTGAGGGGGGGGGGGGGGGGGGTGGAGGGGGGGGGGGGGGCGTGGGGGGGGGGGGTCTTATACACCCCTGCTCCAACACACTGCGCTCTCACACTCCTGCTCCAGCTTCTCAGTGTGAGAGCGTCCTGCCTCGCCACAAACCGCCGCCGCCGGGACAAATCACAGTGCCATCATCATGCGTCACGCTCAAATGCTGCCCCCCCCCCCCCCCCCCCCCTTTTTTTTCTCTCTTTATTTTTTTGCTCTGTTGCTGGTGCACCCCCTTCCCCCACACAGACACCCCCCCCTCCTCCCCTCCTCCCCTCCTCCTCCCCTCCTCCTCCTTTTTGCCTGTAGTTGCCCCCTTTCCTACTGTTACAAAACAAATCTCCCCTCTGACAGCATAATTCAGCGGCGGCTCGTTGTCGTGGAGGAGCGAGGAGCGAGGAGCGAGGAGCGAGGAGCGAGGAGCCGGGGGCCTCAGCTAACCTCCGCGGAGGGCCCGGGCCCGCCTGTTTCCCCGCGTAACCCCCGTCCCATTCAGCCGGGCCGGGACACAGAGAGAGAGGGGGCGACTCACAGGATTCAGCCGGTGGCCCCTGTGTTCGCCTGACTGAATGCCGTTGAGCCTAATACCCACTAATCTGCTCATCAAATCCCCCCGCCGCCGCCGCCATTAGAAATCTGCTTTGCTTCTTTTACAGGCGCCCCGGGGCGAGGAGAGGCCGTCCCGCGCCAAGACGGACCAGAACCTCGCTCAGGAGAGAGAGAGAGGGACGGACGGATGGACAGACGGACGGGTCGAACGAAGAGAGGGGAAGGAAGAGAGAGAGAGAGAGAGAAGAGGGTGAGAAAGAGTGAGAAAACTGAGAAGCGAATGTTAAGGGAGAGGAGAGAGAGGAAGAGGAGAGGAGATGAGGTCAGCTGAGGTGAAGAAGTCGTGTTTGTGTCTTTTCTCAAAGAAGAGACAGAATCCAAATGAAGTGAAATCAAGAATAGCTCCATTTTCTTTCTATTCTCAAACTAAAGCTTCATTTGTAGTAGATGGGATGAAATTCAATATATCACAATACAAAAATGTGTCAATCCATCTGGAGGGTCAGGAACATGAATGGTGATATCAGCTCCATGTTATTCTGCTGTCAGGAACATGAATGGTGATATCAGCTCCATGTTATTCTGCTGTCAGGAACATGAATGGTGATATCAGCTCCATGTTATTCTGCTGTCAGGAACATGAATGGTGATATCAGCTCCATGTTATTCTGCTGTAGTAATCACTAATGAGACTCTTGACCATCACAGTTTCACAAGCTCTCCATCCAAATTATATTATTGTCACTTTGTAACGACATTTTTAAATTGTTGTTTACATTCTAGCAGCCAATGGCATCGCTGGAAAGATTTGAGTCTCAGAAATAAACAGAATTCTGCTCAGTCAGACTTTGTTGTCACTGAACTTTTATTGATCACATCGTATCCTGGTTGTATTGATCCTGAACCTCAGATCACACTGCAAAAATCTCCATCTTAACAAGTCATTTTGTCTATTATTGAGTCCTAAAATCACAATTTTCTTAAAATAAGTGAG